>NW_018250862.1:17928-31000 GCF_001263595.1 Phalaenopsis equestris
GTTTCTTCATAAGGCACACACCTTCTAATAATTAGATCCCTACATTTTTTATATAAATATGGGTCATCCCAAAAATAGAATTTTGAATCATATATAAATTTCTTATTTGTTGTTTCTTAATATCTGGTGGCAATATATCACTTACAATATAATTTACTACATCGGCATACCACAGTGTATCTATTTCATTAATATTATATAATTGTTCGTCAGGAAAATTTTCTAAAATTTCATTTGCAAAATTAGTTAATATTTCTTTTTCTAGCCGATACAAATGATCAGCTATTTGATTATCAATTCTCTTTCTATCAAATACAATAAAATTAAACTCTTGTAAAAGAAGTATCCATCTAATTAACCTTTATTTAACATCCTTCTTTTGCATTAAATATTTAATAGCAGAATGATCTGTATGCACTATAAATTTAGTTCCAATTAAATAAGGTCTAAATTTATCAAAGACATAAACTACAACTAATAACTCACTTTCAAGAGTAGTGTAGTTAATTTGAGCATCATTCAGAATTTTACTAGCATAATATATTACTTTGTAAATTTTTTTTGTGCATTTGTCCTAAAACAGCTCCAATAACATAATCACTAACATCGCAGATTATTTCAAATGATTTTTCCCAATCAGGTGGGACTATTATAGGGGTAGCGAGTAATTTCTCTTTCAATAGTTAAAATGCTTTTATGCATTCCTCATTAAATTCAAATTTTGTATCTTATTCTAAAAGTTGGTATAATGTCTTAGTTATTTTTGAAAAACTCTTTATATAACATTTGTAGAAAATAGCATCTTCTAGAAAACTTCTTACCCCTTTGACTGTAGTTGGTGGTGGTAATTTTTCAATAACTTGAACTTTTGCAGGATCTACTTCCATGTCATTTTTAGAAATTTTATGCCCAGGTTCAATTCCTCCTGTAACCATAAATTGACAATTTTCCCAGCTTAGTACTAGGTTAATTTTTTCACATAATTTCAGAACTTTTTATAAATTATTTAAGCATAATTCAAATGATGCCCCAAAAACAGAGAAATCATCCATAAATACTTCTATTCCATGTTCAATCAAATTACTAAATATTGACATCATACATCATTGAAATGTTGTATGTGCATTGCAATGTGCATTGCATAGTCCAAAATGCATTGCATAGTCCAAAAAGGAATTCAACGAAAATCAGATGTTCCATAAGAGCTTGTAAATGTTGCGTTGTCTTGAGCCTAAGGAGAAATTGGAATTTAAGGATAACCAGTATATCCATCTAAAAAGCAGTAATATTTGTTTCCAGCCAATCTATCCAAAATTTGATCCATAAAAGGTAAAGGAAAGTGATCTTTCCTGGTGGCTAAGTTTAATTTTCTATAGTCTATACAAATTTGCCAACCAGTAACTTCTCTTATTGGAATTAATTCATTTTTCTCATTTACTTCAATGGTCACTCCTCCTTTCTTTGGAACACAGTGAATTGGGCTAACCCAAGCACTATCTAAAATAGGATATATAATTCCAGCATCTAACCACTTTAAAATTTCTTTTTTAACAACTTTCATTATTGGGTTTAATCTCCTCTCAGGATCAGCTTTAGGTTCGTATTGATCATCTAATAGAATTCTGTGCATAGAAATTGAATGACTAATTCCTTTAATATTTGTTAAAGTCCATTCAAAAGCATTTTTATATCTTTTGAACATTTCTATTAATTTTTGCTCTTGAATTTCAGTTAACTCAGAATATACAATAACATGAAATGTAGATGAATCTCCTAAAAACACATGTTTTAAATGAGCAGGTAACACTTTAAGTTCAAGCTCAGCTGGTTCAATACTTGAAGGAATAAAATTCTTCTTGCCTTACTTTTTCTTCAAACACTTTCTTAAATTGCCCATTACTTAGATAATCAGTAACTTCCATCCTAAAACATTCATTTTCTTTTTCTCTTCTCCTTGCTTTAATTGTTCTTCAACCTCTTTCTTAAATTGCTCATTACTTAGATAATCAGTAACTTCCATCATAAAACATTCATTGTCTCTCTCTTTGTAGGATATTTCATAGCTTTTGTAATATTAAATTTTACTTCTTGATCATTAACCCTCATTATTAATTCTTCTTTTTTCACATCTATCACAGCTCTCCTTGTTGCAAGGAATGGTCTCCCCAAAATAATAGGAATCTCTTTATCTTCCTCAATAGGAAAAATAAATTTATCCAATCTTACTAATACATCTTCTATAACTCCTTTAGGATAGGTGATTGATCGATCAGCTAACTGAGGAGTTACAGTAGTAGGGGAAATCTCTCCTAAATCTAAACATTTTAAAATTGATAGAGGCATAAGATTGATACTCACTCCTAAATCACATAACGCTTTTCCATAAAACTTTTCACCAATTACACAAGGTATAGTAAAACTACCAGGATCTTTAACTTTTCAAGAAGCTTTTTCTGGATAATAGCACTACACACTTCACTAAGTGTAACAGTCTCAAACTTCCTTTTTTTGTTTAGTATAACTTTCATAAATTTCACATAACTTGACATTTATTCCAAAGACTTAATGAAAGGAATGTTTATCTTTAACTTTTTAAGGAATTACAAAAATTTTGTGAATTGTGTCTTTATTCTTCTATTTTAGTCGTTGAGGAAATGGACATAATGGTTTTTCTTGAGGAACTTGTGTTAGTTCATTTTCATTATTGTCACTTTCCATCTCTTCCATCTCCTCATCAACTTCATTTTCACTTTGGATTCTTTTTCAACTTATTTTCCACTTCATAATTGAATTGATTTAATTTGTTCTTTATTTTGATCTTTGAGATTAGCTTCCAAAGTACTCAAAAGATTTTCGAAAGGTTTGTTACTAAATGCAGTAGCAATATATCCTAATTGATTTTCAATATTTCTAATAGCAGCCACTTGATTTTGTATTTGAATTCCCATATTCAAGATTACCTCTTCCATCGTTAACATCTTTTCCTTAACTTGTGGGTTAGGGTTAGAGTTAAATCCAAGAGGATAATAAGGTTGATAATTATGATTTCCTTTGTTATTTAAATTTCCTGAGGGGTTCATTGAATTTTTATAAGTATTCCAACTAAACTTAAACTTAGGGTGATGTTTCCATCCCGGTGTAATAGTTAGAGTAAGGATTATTATTTCAATTATTAATAACATTCAAAGTTTCATAAGATGATTGAGTATCAATTAGCTGGCCTAGTGAACTTTCCTCTAATACTGGTGGTATTTGAGAATAGTTCACTCCAATTTGCGAAATCTTTTCGATATAGCAACAATATGTGATGCTAAAATAGACATTGCATCAGATTCATGAATACTAGCTACTCTCTTAGGATGTACTCGTTCAGAGGGCCATTGAAAATTATTAGTAGCCATTTCTTCTATTAAAGAGTATACTTAATCAAAAGTTTTTGACATTAAAGATCCACCTGCAGCAGCATCTATAATAGATCTAAGTGATCCTACTAATCAATTGTAAAAATTTTGAATTATTAATCAATCTAATAAAGCATGGTGTGGAAATTTTCTAAGGAGATCCTTAAGTTTTTCTCAGGCTTAATATATCGATTCCCCTTCAAAATGACAAAAAGATGTAATATCATTTCTAAGCTTAGCAATTTCTGAGGGTGGAAAATATTAGCCGAGAATTTTTATGATAGTTCTCCCCAAGTTCTGATAGATCCAGGGTCTAATGAGGTTAACCAAGAGGTTAACCAAGCTTTGGCTTTATAATTTAATGAAAAAGGAAAAGTTTAAGCCTAACAACATCATTTGACACTTGTCATATTTAAAAGTAGTACAAATCTCAAGAAAACTAGCAAGATGTAAGTTAGGATCTTCAGTAGATGTTCCTCCAAACTGATTATTTTGTACCATTTGGGTGTCAACGGTGCCAATTTATGTGTTATAGAACATTCGATGAATTTGGGCGCTTTTTGAAGAATTATTGGATACACCTCTTGGAAAACCAACATTATGCTCTATTTAGAGCAAAAATTTATCAAAGAAAAGGGGGTTTAGTGTGTCATTGAGTTTTTTTTAGTGTTCCACTGTGTGTATTTTTAGTGTGGTGAATCTAAGTGTGATTTCTCCTAAGAATTGTTGGAAAGGAAGAGAAGTGAGAGATTTCTTCTTCCCTACATCTTTGACTACATACATCTTTGAAGAGAAAATCAAAAGTCTTGTAAAGAGAGAAAGTGTCCAAGAAGAGCTATAAGGGATTTGCTTTGAGGAATACTTAAGGATAAGTAGTGATTGTTTATTATTGTTGTATATACTTTCATTTATTTATGAAATTTGTACTCGGTCGTATCATTTTCATGAGGTCTAAGTAGTTTTCTTTGTATTTCTCCCTACTCTGAGATATGGTGAAACAAAGAGATAATTTGGATGTGCCAATTTTAAAATATAAAATAAGTTGTGATGATTTTTCCCTTTGTTCTTAATTTACTTTTTGATATGACCAATTAAAATGTTAACATTTGTTGTTAATATAAAATAATATGCTATCCAGAAAATAGAATATTTATTTTACAACAAAGTGAGAATCACATTTGATTCCATGAAGGAGTGTTTCATTCATGAAATTGGGTGAAAATAAATAAAATTGGGAGTGTTTCATTCATGAAATTGGGTGAAAATAAATAGGGAAATATATATTATTGGGCAAAAAATTGGAGATTCTAGGGTGAAAGACTAAAATCCCAAATTTGGACTTACTGTTTACAAACTAAAGCGAGAGTTACCCTTAAGTGGAAGGGAAGTGGGAGCTCTTGAGTGAGAGTCAGTATCCTCCTATCCAAACCACGGATTTAAAGACTAAACCTAAGATTAGCCAATGATTCTTTATAACACTTGACGAAGGGTAGAGAATTAAAATTGCCCCTATTTGGCACAAGACATAATAAAACCATTTATCTCTCTCATTTAACCAAAAACTCATTGTAGTGGGAAAGATGCTTTCTAATATTAGATAACTTCATCACAAAAATATAGTTTGGTAATTATTATTTAGATTTTTTTTATAATTTTGCTAGTAGTTGGTAATTTAGTTCTAATAGCACCTTAAACATTTGAAATTAGTATAGTAGATTTTTATTATTATTGTGAATTTCCTAATTTAAATTTCCATTGCAAATTTTCCTTGTGGGATCGATATTTGGGGCTTAAACAAAAAGTCCTGTATTACTTGATAATGATACATATACTTGCTTAGAATCCCAATATAAATTGCTTATAAATTGCTTCAATTTCTTATTTTTCTTATTCATAAAATAACAAATCAAGTTTTTGGTGTGGATGCATAGCGGAGTCAACTTTATTAACTTTACACATCTATATATTTAGGGATCAAGTTTTTAGGCATCGTTGTCAGGGTAGGTAACGGTAAATTAAATAGATTTGGTAAATTAAGAAATTTAGCGATAAAGTAAATAAAATAAAATTTAAAAATCATAAATCATAAAAAAAATATCATAATATATTTTTTGAAATTTAAGAGTACTTTTAAGAAATTTCCTTTGCTCATTATATTTATTTATGCGTAGTATTGGATCTGAAGGTTTAGTACCTCACGATTCAGAATTAGAATGAACTATTAGAAAAGTTTGAAAACAACAAAAAGAAACTAGAAATTTGAACGAAATAGCGAATAACTTAGATAATCAAATAAATAAAAATCGACAAAGTCCTTTAAAAGATTATGTTAATCCTACAACAAGATCCAACAGCAGATGAACATCATTTGACAATTCAAAATCCTTAGGTTGCTGCTAATTCATTTGAGCTTAATCCTGCTATTATCCAAATGGTACAAAATAATCAATTTGGAGGAACACTTACTGAAAATCCTAACTTGCAGCTTGCTAGTTTTCTTGAAATATGTGCTACTTTTAAATATGATGGAGTGTCTAATGATGGTGTTAGGCTTAGAATTTTTCTTTTTTTATTAAGGGACAAAGCTAAAGCTTGGTTAAATTCATTATCACTTGGATCTATCAGAACTTGGGGAGAACTATCACAAAAAAATTTAGCTAAATATTTTTCACCTTCGAAAACTGCTAAGCTTAGAAACAATATTACATCTTTTTGTAAGTTGAAAGGGAAATCAATATATGAAGCTTGGGAAAGATCTAAGGATCTCCTTAGGAGATGTCCACACCATGCTTTACCAAATTGGTTAATAATTGAAACTTTTTACAATGGATTAGTTGGATCACTTAGATCTATTATAGATGCTACTGCAGGTGGACCATTAATGTCAAAACCTTTTCATGAAGCATATTCTTTAATAGTGGAAATGACTACTAATAATTTTCAATCGCCCTTTGAACAGATAAATCCAAAGAGAGTAGCTAGTATTCATGATTCTGATGCAATGTCTATTTTAACATCTCAAATTGTCGTTATACCAAAGAAGATTGATCAAATTGAAATGAATTATTCTCAAATACCACCAGTGTTAGAGGAAAATTCACTAGGATAGATAATTGATACTAAATCATCTTATGAAACTATGAATGTTGTAAATAATAGAAATAGTAATCCCTATTCTAATTATTATAATCTTGGATGGAACAATCACCCTAATCCTAGTTGGAATAATTATAACAATTCGGTTAACCCCTCAACAAATTTAAGTGACTAAGAGAATCCTAACAATAGCCCTTATTATCCTCCTGGATTTAATAATAACTCACAAGTTAAAGAAAATAAGTAGACTATGGAAGAAGTAATGTTGAACATGGAAAATCAAATACAAAATCAAGGAGCTGCAATTAGGAATATTGAAAATCAATTAGGACATATTGCTACTACACTTACTAACAGACCTTCAGGAAGGAATTCTTCATAGCACTGTTGTCATAGCACTGTTGATGTTAATCTAAAAGATCAAAGTAAGGAGCAAATTAAAATTATTCAATTATGAAGTGGAGACAAGAATCCAAAGAGAAACTGAAGTTGAGAAGGAGAAGGTAGAAATTGAAAGTGGCAATGATGAAAATCAAACAATAAAAAATTCTTTTGAAAAACCGCCACTTCCGTTTTCTCAATGATTGAAGCAGAAGAATGAAGATAAAAAATTTAAAAAATTTTTGTAAATCCTTAAAAAGTTAACGATAAATATTCCTTTCATTGAGGCTTTGGAACAAATGTCAAGTTATGTGAAATTTATGAAGGATATACTAAATAAGAGAGGAAGTTTGCAGATAATGAGACCGTTGTACTTAGTGAAGAGTGTAGCACAATTATTCAGAAAAAGCTTCCTGAAAAGTTAAAAGATCCTGGTAGTTTTACTATACCTTGTGCTATTGGTGAGAAATTTTTTAGAAAAGCCTTATGTGATCTAGGAGCTAGTATTAATCTTTTGCCTCTATCAATTTTTATACGTTTAGATTTAGGAGAGATTTTCCCTACTTCTGTAACTCTTCAGTTAGTTGATCAATCAATAACTTATCCAAAAGGAGTTATAAAAGATGTATTAGTGAAAATGGATAAATTTATTTTTTCTATTGACTTTATTGTATTAGATATGGAGGAAGATAAAGAGATTTCTATTATTTTGGGGAGACCATTTTATGCAATAGGGAGAGCTGTGATAGATGTGCAAAAATGAGAATTAATATTGAGAGTCAATGATAAAGAAGTAACATTTAATATAGCAAAAGCTATGAAATATCCTGTGATAGAAAAATATAATGAATGTTTTAGAATGAAAGTTACTGATTATCTAAGTAATGAGTGATTTAAGGGAATGCTTGAAGAAAAATTAAGGTAAGAAGTGAATTATGAGAATGGGAATGAAATAAAAAATGAGAATTTAGATTATGTATGTTTTTGGACCTTTTGGAAATTTGGACCTTTTGGAAAATGATAATAAAAGCCTTATTCTTTCAACTATTAAATCATCTGAACTTGAACAGAAAGTATTACCTGCCCATTTAAAATATATGTTTTTAGGATATTCATCTATATTGCATGTTATTATATCTTCGCATTTAATTGAAATTTCAAGAACAAAAATTAGTAGAAATGTTAAAAAGATAAAAGAAGGCCTTTGGATGGACTTTAGCAGATATTAAATGAATAAGCCCTTCAATATGTATGCAAAGAATTCAATTAGATGAACAATACAAACCTAAAGTTGATCCTCAGAGGAGATTAAACTCGATAATGAAATAAGTTGTTAAAAAGGAAATCTTAGAAATCTTAAAATGGTTAGATGTCATAATTACATATCCTATTTTGGACAGTGCTTGGGTAAGTCCAATCCATTGTGTTCTAAAGAAAGGAGGAGTGACAATTGAAGTAAATGAGAAAAATGAATTAATTTCAATAAGAAAAGTTACTTGCTGGAAAATTTGTATAGACTATATAAAATTAAATATAGCAACCAGGAAAGATCATTTTCTTTTACCATTTCTAGAGCAAATGTTGTATAGATTGGCTGGGCAAAAATATTACTACTTTCAAGATGGATAAACCTGGTATCATCAAATTCCAATTGTTCCTGAGGATCAAGAAAAAAACAACATTTACAAGCTCTTATGAAACATTTGCTTTTTGTAGAATGTCTTTTGAACTATGTAACGCACCTATGAAATTTCAAAGATGTATGATGTCAATTTTTTATAATTTAATTGAACATAGATTAGAAATATTTATGGATGATTTTTCTGTATTCAGAGCTTCATTTGAATTATGTTTAAAAAATTTAGAAAAAGTTCTGAAATAATGTGAAAAAATCTAATATTAAATTGGGAAAAATGTAATTTATGATTGCAGGAGGAATTGTACTTGAGCATAAAATTTTTGAAAATGGCATGAAAGTAGATCTAACAAAAATTCAAGTTATTGTGAAGTTACCACCTCCTACTACGGTTAGAGGGGTAAGAAGTTTTCAAGGACATGCTGGTTTCTACAGGCGTTAAATAAAAAAATTTTCAAAAATTACTAAGCAAATTACTAAGCCATTATGATTACTAAGCCATTATGTCAAATTTTAGAATTGGATACGAAATTTAATTTTAATGAGGAATGCATAAAAGCATTTGAACTACTGAAAGAAAACTTAATCACTACTCCTATAATAATTCCACTTGATTGGGAGAAACTATTTGAAATAATGTGTGATGCTAGTGATCATGCTATTGGAGTTGTTTTAGGGTAAAGGTATAATAACATATTTAAAGTAATATATTATGCTAGTAAAACTGTAAATAATGCTCAAACTAATTACACCACTATTTAAAGAGAGTTATTATCTATTGTCTATGCCTTTGATAAGCTTAGACCTTACTTAATTGGAGCTAAATCTATAGTGTATACAGACCATTCTGCTATCAAATATTTGATGCAAAAGAAGGATGTTAAACCGAGATTATTTAGATGGATACTTATGCTACAAGAGTTTGATTTTGTGGTAGTAGATAGAAAGGGAACTGATAATTAAATAGCTGATCGTTTGTCTACACTAGAACAAGAAATATTAACTGATTTTGCAAATGAAATTTTAGAAACTTTTCTTGATGAGCAATTGTATAGTATTGATATAAAGAATATACCATGGTATGTCGATATAGTAAATTATATTATGAGTGATATTCTACCAGCAGGTGTAAAGAATCAAAAATTAAAGAAATTTTTTCATAATTCAAGATTCTATTTTTGGGCCATATTTAACCCATATTTATATAAACAGTGTAAAGATTTGACCATTAGAAGATGTGTGCTTTACAAAGAAACTAAACAAATCATTGAACGATGTCATGATTCTGAATTTGGAAGACATTTTGGAACAAGTAGAATTGCACATAAAATTTTACAAGCAAGATTTTATTGGCTTACTATTTTTAGAGATGTTAATGAATATATTAAAACATGTGATCGATGTCAGCGGGTAGGAACTATTTCTAGAAGAAATGAAATGCCTATGAATTACATATTGGAAGTTGAAAATTTTGATGTGTGCGGATTGGATTTTATGGGACCATTTATGCCTTCATTTGAAAATTTATATATATATTGGTTGTTGTTTATTATGTGTCCAAATAGATTGAAGCTATTGTAGTACCTAAATGTGATGCTCCAAGTGTGTCAAAATTTTAGAAAAAAAACTTTTTTACAAAATATGGAATGTCGAGAGTGATTATTATGGATGAAGGATCTCATTTTAGGAATAAGAGGATTGAGAATTTGATTAGAAAATATAATATAATGCATAAATTCTCTACTGCTTATCATCCCTAAACTAGCGGTCTAGTAGAGATATCAAATAGGGAAATAAAGCGACTTTTTGAAAAAGTTGTAAACCTTATAAATTGGATTGGTCTGTTGATACACCTAAAATATATAGTGTTTTTATACACATTTTTATAACTATTTTTGAGATATTGCGCTTTAATGAAAGGTATTTGTGTGTTTTTCTTATAGGAACAATCAAATGGATGGAAAAGGCTAAAAGGAGTGAAAAAGGGACAAATTTGGAGCAAGAATGAAGAAATGTGCAAAAATGAACTTGGGTGCTCAGGCGCCCACGATTGGCACCTAAGCATCAGAGCATCTATGCCTAAGCGCCAATTATCATGCACTTTAGTCCCAAAGTTAGTTACTTGAAGAAATATTTGATTGGAGCGGAATTTTGAAGTGTTTGAAGCAACCCTTGATAAAAACATGGGAAATAGCCCATGGACATGAAAATTCATTCAATAGGCATTTGAGGAGATGATACACCTAAAATATATAGTATTTTTAGACACATTTTTATATCTATTTTTGAGATATTGCACTTTAATAAAAGGTATTTTTGTGTTTTTCTTGAAGATACAAGTAAAAATGGTGAAAAATGCTTAAAGGAGTGAAAAAGTATCGAATTTGGAGCAAAAAGATGAAAAATGTGCAAAAGAGTTTTAGCGCCTAAGCACTAGATCCGGCGCTTAAGCGCTGATTAAATAGAGAAGACCGTGCCTAAGCACCAAAGGCCCTGGGCTTAAGCGCCAGTGGCAGTTATTGGATGAGTAAATTTGGTTTCTACGAATTTCGTAGAGGTTTTTGAGGCACTCATTGGCTTAATAGGTGGTTATAACCACCATGGATGAATATTATCACGAAAGGATGCATCTCTTGGGGAAATAGATCAAATCTAATTATATTTTGAAGAGAAACCAATGCACATTTTGTAAATTTATAAAAGAAAGAAGAGAGGACTTAGAAAAGATTCCTGAAAGTATTGGAAAGTTTTGAAAGTTTTCATTTGGGTAGTTAGTTCGGTGAGATTTTCAGGAACCACTTTTACTTTTATTTTATCCTTTTTGTTATTTTATTTTGAGTGATTGTAAAGAGAAGAGAATCAAAGGAACTTCAAGAGTTTGGTGGAGGACTTGAGATAAGTTTTTATCTTTTTGTTTTGTGACTACTTTTGGTTTTAATTGAGACATGTTGTTGGTTTTACAATGATTTCTTTCTTTTAAACTAAAGTGTGGTTTTGTTTTCTCTATGGATTTTTAGTAGTTATCTTTATCTTTCTTCTTAAAATGATAAGAAATTATGTTTTGGATGGAAGTTGTGGAAAGTATTAATCTTCAATTATGCAAGAAGTTGTGATGATTTAAATTCATGCACTTCATTTACTTATTGATTTGGCCAATCCAGATGTTAAAATTTGTTGTGAGAACATGTAAGAACCGGGCTGGTATTGTCTCAGTCAATAATTGGAAAGAATCACATGAGGTTCTATGAATGAGAGCTAGTATCCCCCTGCTTAGCCGGTCTTCAGAACTATTCAAACGTTAAAATAGCCAATGTTCTTTATAGCATCTCTAGCATGGTAATGAATATTATTACTTCTATTTGGCACAACACAATTTGCATACTTCCATAACAGAATTTTTATACTTTTTACTGATTCATAATAAGAAGAAAGATATTTTCATAGTGCTTTTCCTCTAGAAAAATTCTAGTTATCATTTTAAATTGTTATTGTTCAATCAAAATATTGAAAATACCAAAAATATTTAAATTTGCATTACTGCAAAAATAATCTTTAGTTTAGATAATTATCTTTTTATTAAAAATAGAAAGTTTGTTGTATAATAGTACATATTGCGTATTCTCCCTATGGGTTCGATATTCAGGTCTTAATCAAAAAGTCATATATTAATTGATAACGCTACGTATACTTGTGTAGTATCCCAATATATATAAATTAAAAGTTAAATTCTTATTTTTCTTTAGGATCAAGTTTTTAGTTTTGTTGCAAAGTAAGGATATATAAGTGAAATATAATCTAACATTTTGTTGTACTATGCATATTAGCAGTATCTAGGGATCAAGTTTCTGGCGCCGTTGCTGGGGAGAAATTGATTTTAAAAGCAAATTTCTATTCTTAGAAAGTCTTATTTAAACTTTAAGTTATCTTATCTTATCTTATTTTATTTTGTTTATTTTTTTATTTTATTATATATTAGTGTATGCGTAGGTCAGGTTCTGAAGGACTAGTGCCCTACGAAAAATAAAAAAAAACCATAAAAATTATAAATTTTGAAAAATCTAAAAGAATAACAGAAATGGCAGACCAAAATAAGCAAAATGCTGAAATTCATCAAGAGTTTAGACCTTTAAGAGATTATGCCAACCCTACTGTAGATGAACTTCATTGCAGTATTCAAAAACCTACTGTAGTGACTAATTCATTTGAGCTTAAATGTGCTATTATCCAAATGGTATCAAATAATCAGTTTGTGGGATCATTTAGATTCAAATTTACGTCTTGCTAATTTTCTGGAATTGTGTGCTACATTTAAATACAGTGGTGTATCAGATGATGCCATAAGACTAAGGTTATTTCTTTTCTCACCGAGGGATAAAGCTAAGATGTGGTTGAATTTGTTAGCACCTAGATCTATCATAACTTGGGGTGAGTTAGCACAAAAATTCCTTGCTAAATAATTTGCACCATAAAAAACTGCAAAGCTTAGAAATGATATTACATCTTTTAATCTATTTGAAGCGGAATCTATATATGAAGCATGAGAAAGATTTAAAGAACT
>NW_018250862.1:31433-33252 GCF_001263595.1 Phalaenopsis equestris
AATGGAAGTTTCTCAAGCATCATTAGAACCTTTGAACGCCATAACTAATAAGCACAATAACCAATATTCAAATTATTATAACTAAGGTTGGAAGAAACATCCCAACTTTAACTGGAATAACAATTCGGGTGGTAATAATCAGCAATGGGGGAATAATCAAGGAAACCCATTGGGAAACTGGAACAACCAAGGGAATAATAATTAGAGATCTAATTATCCTCTAGGTTTCAACTGTAATACACAGTTTAAGGAGAAGAAGTTGTCTTTAGAAGAAGTGGTGTTACAAATGGGAAGTCAATTACAAATTCAAGGAGCTACAATTAGAAATATTGAGAATCAACTTGAGCAAATGACAAATTCCTTAAGTAATAGATCCCAAGGTACACTTCCTAGTAATACTGAATCAAATCCAAAAGACCAAAATAAAGAACAAGTAAAAGTTGTTCAACTTTGTTCAACTTAGAAGTTAGAAGCAGAAGAGAGTTGGAAGGTCGGGTTCAAAAAGAAATTGAAGTAGAGAGAGAAGAAATTGAAGAATCAAAACATGATGCTCCAAAAGATTTTGAGAGACCTATTTTTCCACTAAAAATTGATTTAGAAAAACCAACACCTTCATTTCCTCAAAGACTTCATCAGCAGAAGTTGGATAAACAATTTTCAAAATTTTTGGAAATATTTAAGAAGTTTTCAATTAATATTCAATTTGCTGAAACCTTAGAACAAATGCCGAGCTATGTAAAGTTTATGAAGGATATTCTCAACAAGAAAAGAAAGTTTAAAGATAATGAGATTGTTGCACTTAGTGAGGAGTGCAGTGCGATAATTCAAAAGAAACTTCTTGAAAAGCTTAAAGATCCTGGTAGCTTTACAATTCCATGTACAATAGGAGACAGATTTTATGGAAAAGCTTTATGTGATTTATGTTCAAGAATTAACCTTATGCCATTATCAATATTTAAGAGATTGGGATTAGGCAAAATAACCTCTACTACTGTAACTCTGTAGTTAGCAGATCATTCGATAACATACCCTAAAGGAGTTATAGAAGATGCCCTAGTGAACGTGGATCAATTTATCCTTCCTGTTGATTTCATTGTGCCAGATATAGCGGAAGATAAAGAGATACCTATCGTTTTGGGGAGACCATTCCTAGCCATAGAAAGAGCAACGATAGATGTGCAGAAAGGGGAATTAACAATGCACGTCAAGGATCAAACTATTACTTTTAATATTTTAAAATCAATGAATTACCCTACAAAAGATAAAGATAATGAAAGTTATAGGATGGATGTTATAAGATATCTAAGTGAAAGCCATTTTAGAACTACTTATGAAAAAAAATCTAAAGAAAAAGATTTGGAACACGAGCAAGAAGAGGAATTAAATCAATGTGAAGATCCTTGTAAGGAAAATTTAAACTATGTTCAAGAAAGTTTTGAACTTTTGGAGATGATAAACAAAAATAAATCATTTTGTCCGTCTATTGAAAAACATCCAGAACTAGAGTTGAAGTTACATCCTGATCATTTAAAATATCCTGATCATTTAAAATATGCTACTTTAACAGTTATAATTTCCTCAAAATTAACGATGGAAAAAGAAGAAAGGTTGATGAAAATTCTGAAAAATTTTAAGAAACCCTTTGGATGGACAATTGCTGATATTAAAGGAATTAGTCCTTCAAATTGTATGCATAGAATTCATATGGAAGAGAACTGCAAACCCAGGGCTGATCTGCAAAGGAGAATGAATCATTTTATGAAAGAAAATGTTAAGAAAGAAATTTTAAGGTAGTTAAATGCTGGAATTTTCTACCTAT
>NW_018250862.1:33323-39152 GCF_001263595.1 Phalaenopsis equestris
GGAGGAGTAACTGTAACTGTAAATACATAATGAGTTAATACCTACTAGACAAGTTAAAGGGTGGAGAATATGCATTGATTATAGAAAATTAAATCTTGTCACTAGGAAAGATCATTTTCCATTACCCTTTCAAGATCAAATGCTAGATAGACTAGCTAGGCAAAAATACTTTTATTTTCTGGATGGATATACTGGTTATCACCAAATTTAAATATCTCCCGAGGATCAAGAGAAAAAAAACTTTTACCAGTCTTTATGATACTTTTGCTTCTAGAAGAATGCCCTTTGGTCTATGTAATGCCCCTGCTACATTCCAAAGATGTATGATGGAAAATTTTTGTAAAATTTTTGTGATTTAATTTGAAGTATTCATGGATGAATTTTCAGTGTTTGGAACTTCATTTAACTCATGTTTAGAACATTTATCCTCATGTTTTTTAACTCATGTTTAGAACATTTATCCAAAGTTGTTAAGCGCTATGAGGAAGCAAATTTAGTCCTTAACTGAGAAAAATGCCAATTTATGGTAGCAGGAGGAATTGTATTAGGACATCAAATATCAGAAAATGATAAGGAAGTAGATCCTGCTAAAATTCAAGTGACCGCTAATTTACCTTATCCAACAAATGTAAGGGAAATTAGGAGTTTTTTAGGACATGCTGGATTCTACAGACAATATATTAAAGACTTTCCAAATATTGCTAAGCCTTTATGCCATTTACTGAAGAAAGATGTGATTTTTAATTTTGATGTGGAATGCCTAAAAGCTTTTGAATTATTAAAAGAAAAATTAGTCACTATACCAATTATTGTTTCACCAAATTGGGATAAACCTTTTGAATTAATGTGTGCAGTTTTAGAACAAAAATATGATAAGATTTTTAAAGTTATCTATTATGTTAGTAGAACTCTTAATGAAGCTCAAATTAATTATACCACAACCGAGAAAGATTTATTAGCAATAGTATATAATTTTGATAAATTTAGATCGTACTTAATTGGAACTAATTGTATTGTGCATACGTATTTAATGAAAAAGAAGGATGCAAAGCCAAGACTGATAAGATGGATTCTTCTGTTGCAAGAATTTGACTTTGTGATAGTAGATAAGAAAGTAGCAGAGAATCAAATTGTTGGTTATATGTCCATAGAACATCAAATTGTTGATCATTTTTCCATGCTTGAGTTAGAAAAACCACTCTGTTTTGAAAAAGAAATTAATGAACATTTTTCAGATGAAAAATTATTCACTATTAATGAGTGGCATGTTTCGTGGTATGCTGGTATCGTGGTATGCCGACATTGTGAACTTTATTGTTAGTGATATTATACCCTATGGAATCACATACCAACAAAAAGAGGAAATTTATTTCTGAAGCTAAGACTTATTTTTGGATGACCCATTTTTATAAAAACAAGGAAATGGTCTAATTATTCAAAGATCTGTACCATTAGAAGAAACTTATGAAATTATCCAAAAATGTCATAATTCTGAATTCTGGGGACAATTTGGTGTTGATAAAATAGCATACAAAATTTTATAATTTGGATTCTATTGGCCTACAATTTTTAGAGATGTTAATGCTTATATCAAAACTTGTGATTGATGTCGAAGAGTAGGCAATATTTCTAGAAGAAATGAGATGCCCCTCAATTATATGCTAGATATTGAAATATTTGATGTTTGGGGATTAGATTTCATGGGACCATTTATATCATCTTTCAGAAATTTATATATTCTGTTAGCAGTGGACTATGTATCCAAATGGATAATAGTTGTTGCTTTACCTTGATGTGATGCTCAAAGTGTTGCA
This sequence comes from Phalaenopsis equestris, assembly GCF_001263595.1. NCBI lineage: Eukaryota > Viridiplantae > Streptophyta > Magnoliopsida > Asparagales > Orchidaceae > Phalaenopsis > Phalaenopsis equestris. The sequence goes on from NW_018250862.1 coordinate 35,138, forward strand.
AAATTTTTGAAAATGAATATGTTTTATAGATTTGAGATGCCAAGAGTTATCATTACTGATGAGGGAAGTCATTTTAGAAATGTCATAAAGGAGAACTTATTAAAGAAATATCATTTAAGTCATAGGATTTCTACTGCTTATCATCCTAAGATAAGTGGTTTGGATGAATTATCCAATCGGGAAATTAAAAGAATTATAGAAAAATCTGTGAATCCAACAAAAATAGATTGGTCAGTCAAACTTGACTATGCTTTGTGGGCTTATAGGACTGCATACAAAACTCCTATATGAATGTCCCCATATAAGCTAATATTTGAAAATGCTTGTCACTTACCAGTTAAACTTGAGCATAAGGCATATTGGGCAATCAAAGAGTTCAATTATAATTTGAAAGATGCTGGTGAGAAAATATTATTACAATTAAATGAGCTTGAAGAGATAAGCAATGAATCTTATGAAAGTGCCAAAATTTATAAAGAAAAGATGAAGATGTGGCATGATCGAAGGATTCTTATAAAAAATTTTCAGCTAGGGGAACAATTTTTGCTATATAATTCAAGGTTAAAATTATTTCCAAGCAAACTTAAGTTTAGGTGGTGGGCACATTCATTGTGATTAAAGTTTATCCTTATGGAACTATGGATATTAAAGATCCTAAGTCTGAGAAAATATTTAAAGTTAATCGACATAGACTGAAACCTTATAAACCTTATTTTATAGGGGATCAACATAAGTTTAATGATGGAATGATGTTGGGTCAACCAGAGTAAGCACTGGTTACGTCGGGCTGACGATGTAAAACCAAGCGCTTTGTGGGAGGCAACCCATACTTATCAGTGTGTTTTTATTTTGAACATTGTTTTATGTGTGATTAAAAAAATTCTGGGTAGTATTTTTTAGACGATGATGTGTTAGTATTGATTTTAAGTTTTTATTTAGTGATCTAGACATGTTAAAATGAGAATTTAGACGTTAAGTTGCTAGTGCAAAAATGTGCACCAGCTATTAAGCACCAAATCCGGCGCTTAAGCGCGACAGTTTAAAAACATGTGCAAAATTAATATTCTAAAATTGAAAACTGACTAGAAGTTTGCAAAAGCGCTCCAAAGCAGTTTCTAAACTTGTTTAGGAGTTATTGGAAGGATTTTGGCTTATAAATAGAAGGCTTTAGTGAAGGAATTTCCTTTAGTGAAGGAATTTCACCCTTTAGTGAAGGAATTTCACCCCAGATCATTTATAGCCTTAAAGTCTGAGTGAGAGATAGATGTTAAGATGATGTCTTCATGGGAGATGGATTTGAAGAAGGAGGAGACAATGAGGAAGAAATTCATTAGTAAAAGTGCACAAGAGATGTATAACAGTTTCTTAGCCGTTAATATTGAAGGGATATCAGAGAAGATCAACAAAATTGAAAATACCATGTCTGTACTGGAGACTAATGTATTGGAGATTCATGCACATTTTGATCATATTGGATGGTAATTGAAAAGGCAATTTAGCCACACTAGTTATATAGAGGAAGTGGATAAGGAGATGTTTCTTTAGCAAAAGTGGATTGAAGAAGATTGCATTAGAGCACATCACCACCATCCATTTTATCAACTTTATATTCTAGTTTCCCCAGGAGAGACTAACGAATGACCTGAATTTGTTCCTTTTAATGAAGAATGGAATTAAGTTCTATTTTTGAAGTTATGTTTTTTGTGTATTTAAAGTCATTGTCTTTAAGTGTTTTAGTGTTTAAGACTTGCTTTTAGTGTTCATGTTACTTAGGTGTTTATTTGTGAAACATTGTTAAGTGTTTGTATTTAGGAAAATTTTCTCATCGAAGACTATTTGGAATGAGAACTAAGTGTTTAAATGTATTTATACTCATTTGTGAATAAATATAATTTTGTTTGTGTAAAATTTTGTGTTGTTTTAGCCTCAAATTGAAATAATTATTAAGGAGAACTTTGAGATAAAGGAGAGTTACAGAAAGTTGGAAATAGTCATTTAAGTGCTATGAGACAATTTAGGGGTGGCTTACTTAGGCAAATAGTGCATTTTACTTTAATTGGAAATTTTTGAAAATCGTGCAATGGAGCCTAAGCTCCACATCTTGCTCTTAAGCTCGAGCAAACCCGAGAGGGAGGCGCCTAAGCGCCACTTTCCCGCGCTTAAGCAACGATTCACAAAAACCAGTTCTCGAACGGTTAAAAGTGGATTTTTGAGCCAGAAATTGCCATTTTTAATGACACCGTCACCTTCCTTTTGAGTTCGCGATTTTTGAGGGCTATGGCACATCTAAAGTAAAGATTTCTTGGTGGAATCAAGTGAAATTTGCTAGATCCAAGTTCTTTGAGAATGGCACCAAGAATGAAGAGGAGAAAAGGTAAAGCCCCTTTCGATTTGAGTAAATTTGTTAGTTCAAAAGCTCACAATAAGTATAGTGATGCGTTGCAATCAAACAAACTAATTCAGGAGCGATGTTTTAGAAATTCGGGTGGAGATATGGAAGATTTATTTGTTCGCCGATAGTGGGAACAATTCTGTTGTTTCTCTGTTGCAATAGTTATATCTGTTGTGCGGGAGTTCTATGCAAATCTCCCTGAAGCTGAAGAAAATCGAGTCATGGTTTGAGGGAAGTTGATACCTTTTTTGCCAGAGGTAATCAACTTGTTTTACCATTTACCACCAGATACGTTATGTTTTTTATGCAAATTATAGTCCTACTGAAGCAAAATTAGATAAGATTATTTCTTACTTGACTATTGGGAGAGGACTTTGGAAGACAACTAATGAAAGGAGAGTTAGCCTCCCAAATTCAAAGATATGTGCACCTTCAAAGGCCTAGCACTATTTCAATTCTGCTCGTCTGCTTCCAAACAATCATATCAGTGAAGGGACCAGAGAAAGAGAAACGTTGAACTATTGTATTCAAGAGGTAAAGCTCATCAACATTAGAGCTTTGATTTGTCAAACTATCATTACTTGGTTCTACTATAGCTGTTACAACTACAGTTCTGAGATTTGCTTCCTTGATATTTCTTTGTGTGAGCGGGCTGGAGTTAAATATGATAGCTGAGAAAATTATTACCTCTAAAGCCCTTCACTAAGGTGAATATGAAGAATTTTTATGAGCATTCAATTTTTTGCTAGAGAGGAGGATTTTCCAGAAGCTTTTGAATGGAGACATCTGCTGCTTCTACATCTAGACCATATACCTCACATGCTTCTACATCTCGAGGTGAGTCTACTAAGACCCAAGATCAATTATTGCAGAGGATGATGGATAACATTAATTTTAATCTAGAGTGTTTTACACATCATATTGATAAGTATAATAGGAGAAAGAGTGATTATGAAGAGAAATTCCACTCATCTTTGGAGACCTTGATTAGAGGTGATCCAGGAGTGCAATTTCCTGCATATCCTCGATATTTTAATTATGAGCCTACAGAAAAGTGGAATAACAGTGATTCTGAGGATGAGGAGTAGGATTGAAATATTTTTATTTTTGTTTATGTTGAAGACTATGTGATGTAGTACTGCTACATTTGTTTTGTTTTGATTTGGACCATTTACTATGTTATGTTTGGGACCTTTTATATTTTTATTGTGATGTTGTGTTTTGTTAGTGGCCTGTTTTAACATTCTAGGGTAGTAACTATTGATGTGTGCTTAATACTATTTTAGTTAGATTAGGATTGAGCTTGATTCTATGTCTTTTAAAAAGTTTAAAAATCTAGCTAACTTAGATCTTAAATTTAAATTTCTAAAATTGCTACCTTGTATTTTTCTTTTCTCATGTTAGTTTGTTTGTTTTTATGCTGAGATCATGAAATCTAGTGTGTTAGTTTACTTTTATGTTTATACCCACTGCTTAGAAGTCTATTGAATCTCTACATGTTAAATTGAAATGAAAATATAGAAAATTTGATCAAAAATTAATTTTACTCCTGTCTTTAGTTTTATACTTGTATCATTATGGTTTAAAAATTCATGTTAGTATGTTATTTTAAATTTTCATTCC
>NW_018250862.1:39574-85291 GCF_001263595.1 Phalaenopsis equestris
ACTTTTATTTTTAATACTTAAATTTCTTTTATTAAAATGATTTTCAAAACTATTATTATATCTATAAGTAAAAGTATTATATCAAGACTTTACTTTAGGAAAGGAGAAGTGGAATTCAAAATCATTAAAGGCCTATCCAGATATAGTAATCCTTGCCTAAAAAAGAAAAAGAAAATGAAAAAGAAGAAGAAAATGAAAAAAAAGAAGAAAAGAAAAAGAAAAGAACAGAAAAGAAATGTAAGGGAGGAGAAGCTTGAGGGTTAGTGCCTAATCAAAAATTGGTTCTACATTTGATCCTTTTAAAGTATAAGACTTGATAAAATCTTCAGCTTATAAATATAATATAGTAAGTAAAATTTTTTTTAATAAAAAATTTTAAGAAGAGAAAATAAAATAACTAAAATCTAAATTTAAAGAACTTACAATATTTCTGAATTAGATGAAAACTCATATTTTCATAGTTCTTAACATTAAAAATTTTCAAACTTTAAGTTGGTCTCATTTACTAATTATTTTTTCAAAATTGGACTACTATATCTCTAAATCTAAATTTTAGTAACTCCTAAAAAACTCATATACATATCATACATATTTGGTTTTTAAAGATTGAAGTGTCACTTGAGGACAAGTAACATTTTAAGTTTGGCGGATTTTGATATGCCTAAAATGTATAGTATTTTTAGACACACATTTATATCTATTTTTGAGATATTACCCTTTAATGGAAGGTATTTTTGTGTTTTTTTTTTCCGATACAGGGAAAAAGGGTGGAAGATACAGGTAAAAAGGGTGAAAAATGCTTAAAGGAGTGAAAAGGATCAAATTTGGAGCAAAAAGGTGAAAAATGTGCAAAAGAGTTTTGGCGCCTAAGCGCCAAATCCGGCACTTACGCGGTGGTTAAACAGAGAAGGTTGTGCCTAAGCACCGAGGCCTAGCGCTTAAGCGCCAGTGGTAGTTATTGGACGAGTTAATAGGTGGTTATAACCACCATGGACGAAAATTATATGAAAGGATGCATCTCTTAAGGAAATACATCGAATCTAGATATATTTTGAAGAGAAACCAAGGCACATTTTGGAAAATTATAAAAGAAAGAACAGAGGACTTAGAAAAGAGTCCTGAAAGTATTGGAAAGTTTTGAAAGTTCTCATTTGGGGAGTTAGTTCAGAGAGATTTTCAAGAACCACTTTTTATTTACTTTATCCTTTTTGTTATTTTTTTTTGAGTGATTGTAAAAGAGAAGCGATTCAAAGGAACAATCCAGATGTTAAAATTTGTTGTGAGAATATGTAAGAACTGGGCTGGTATTGTCTCAGTCAACAATTGGAAAGAATCACATGAGGTTATATGAATGAGAATGTAGTTCATATGATTGAGTGCAAACAAATAGGAAAATATTCATTGAATGGAGTAGAGTTAGAGGACTTTAAAGGGACAGGTTAAAGGCCCCAACTTGGTTTATTGTTTTAGGTTCTGATACGAGATGTTAACCCCCAGGTGGAGGGAGTCGAGCTAACTTTAGAGTGAGAGCTAGTATCTTCCTTGCCTAGCCGGTCTTTAGAACTATTCAACCTTTAAATTAGCCGATGTTATTTATAGCATCTTTAGTAATGGTAAGGAATATTATTGCTCCTATTTGGCACAACTCAATTTACATACTTCCATAATAAAATTCCTATACTTATTACTAATTCATAACAAGAAGAAAGATATTTTCATATTTAGTGTTTTTCTTCTATAAAAACTCTAGTTATCTTTTTAAATTATTATTTTTCTATCAAAATATTGAAAATATCAAAAATACCAAAAAAGTCTGAATTTTACGTACTGTGAAAATATTAATAGTTATAATTATCTTTTTTTTTAAATAAAAAGTTTGTTGTTTAATAGTGCATATTGTGTATTCTCCCTGTGGGTTTGATATTCAGGTCTTAATCAAAAAGTCCTATATTACTTGATAACGATATGTATATTTACGTAGTATCCCAATATATATAAATTAAAAGTTAAATTCTTATTTTTCTTCAGGATTATGTTTTTGGTTTTGTTGTAAAGTAAGGAAATATATGTGAAATATAATCTGAATTATTGTTGTACTGTGCATATTAGTGATATCCAGGGATCAAGAGACAACTTCTAGAAGATTCACTGAATGGAGACACCTTTTTGAAGAAACACCAAGGCACTCCTTGGATTTTTATAAGAAAGACTTAGATTTTTAAAAGGAAGGGGGCCAGCAACTACCCACCAAACTTTACAACCACCGGAGGCGGCCACCTTTACTTTATTTTATTTTATTTTGAGTGTTAGTTTGTATTATGAGAGAAGGAAGAGAATTTAGAGAGAAGAGAATTCAAAGGAACTTCAAGACATCTTGTGGAGAGAATTTGAGAAAAGTGTTTATCTTTGTGACCACACTTGGTTTTTTATTTAGATTTCTTGTTTGTGTTATGATTTCTACTTTCAAACTCATGTGTGGTTGGGTTTTTTCCATGGATTCCAGTAGTTTTCTTTATCTTTTCCTTAAAATAATAATTAATTACTTAAAATTATCTTTTTACTTAAAATGATAAGTGATTAAATGTTTAAAGAAATTTGTGAGAAGTATTAGACTTCAATGTTGATGAACTTGTGATGATTCAAGAGGTTGCACTTCATTTACTTCTTGATTTGGCCAATTAAGATGTTAAAATCTATTGTGAGAACATTTAAGATCTGAGATGGCATTGTCTCAATCAACAAGTGGTTGGAATTACATATTGATTTCATGAATTAGAATGTAGTTCATGGGGTTGAGTGCAAATAAATAGGGAAATATATTTTCAAGGGTGTAGATTTAGAGGAATTTAAAGTGATAGGATAAAGCCCCCAATTTGATTTATAGTTTTAGGTTTCGATAGGAGATGTTAGCCCTGAGGTGGAGGGAGAAGAGGGAACACTAGAGTAAGAGCTAGAATCTTCCCTGCCTAGCCGGTCTTCAAGACTATTCAAGCTATAGATTAACCAAAGTTATTATAGAACCTCTAATAAGGGCGGTGAATATTATTGCTCCTATTTGGTACAACACATTTAACATACTTCCACAAGTGATTTTCTATTTTTATCACTGATTCATGATAAGGACAAAGATATTTTACCTATACTTCCTTCATCTTGCAAGTATTTTAGCTAAGTTAATTAGTTGCTTACTTTATTTTCAATTATAAAAAATTACAGAAAGAATCAAATTTTCATTCATATTATATCTTTTATTCCAATCATAGCATCTTAAGTTTGGGTAAGAATATATATTGCAAAGTATTTTGTTATCTAAAACTAATCCTTCTTGTTGGCTCAATATTCTGGACTTAATTACAAAGTTCTATATTAGTTGATAATGATACATATACTTGTGTAGTATCCCATATTGAAATATTATAAATATAGTCGCATAAATCGCATTTTACATTTCTATATATAGAAAGTTGGGATCAAGTTTTTGGTGCCATTGCCGGGGCAGGAGAAAAATATTAGTAATTTGCAAAAAAAAAAAAAAAATTAAAAAAGATGTTTTCGAATAACAAATTTTTTAGTCACAAAATATTTAGTAAGTCTTACTTAAATTTTAAAACTTATTTTAAGAATATTGTAGTGTCATTTTTATATAAAGTTCTTGTTTGTGTGTTTTTATTTTTCATTTTATTTTATTTTATTTTATTTTATTGTGTTTTATAGTAATGTATGCGTAGTTCAGGTTCTGCAGGACTTGTGTCTTACGATTCTGAATTAGAAAGAACTATTAGAAAAATTTAATAAGTAAAAATTACTAAAAAAATTCAAGAAATGTCAAATCTAAACAACTAAAATATTGAAGAGTTTAGACCTTTAAGAGATTATGCAAACCCTACGGTGGATGAAATTCGTTGTAGTATTCAAAAAATCATTATAGTGGCTAATTCATTTGAGCTTAAACCTGTTATTATCCAAATGGTATCAAAAAATCAGTTTGGGGGAGCACCAATTAAAGCACCAATTAAAGATCCAAAAAAGATCCAAATTTACATCTTCCCAATTTTCTAGAATTGTGTGCTACATTTAAATATGATTGTGTATCAGTTGATGTTATAAGATTTAGATAATTTACTTTCTCACGGAGAGATAAGGCTAAGATATGGTTAAATTTTTTATCACTTGGATCTATCAGAACTTGGAGTGATTTAGCACAGAAATTCCTTGCTAAATATTTTCCACCATCAAAGGCTGGGAAGCTTAGAAATGATATTACATCTTTTTGTCAATTTGAAGGGAAATCTATTTATGAAGCATGGGAGAAATTTAAGGAACTCTTAAGAAAGTGTCCACACCATGCTATACCAGATTGGTTAATAATTCAAACATTTTACAATTGAGTAGTTGGATCTTTTAGATTTATTATCAATGTCGTTGTTGGTGGTTCATTGATGTCAAAACCTTTTTATGATGCTTATGCTTTAATAGAAGAGATGGCTACCAATAAATTTCCATGGCCTTTTGAAAGGTTAAATTATGAGAAAGTAGCCAATGTTTGTGAAAATAATTTTTTTGACAGGTTAGCGAATCAAGTTACTACAATTTCAAGGAAATTAGACCAATTTGGAAAGAAATTTTCTTAACCAATACCTATGATTAAAAATAATTCATTAGGCCAAATGGTAGATTCTCAAGCATAATTAGAAACTTTGAATGCCATAAATAATCAGCAGAATAACCCATATTTGAATTATTATAACACAGGTTGGAAGAACTATCACAAATTTAATTGGAATAACATTACGGGTGGTAATAATCAGTAATGGGGGAATAGTCTAGTAAACCCATTGGGAAACTAGAACAACCAAGGGAATAGTAGTTATAGACCTACTTATCCTCTAGTTTTTAATAGTAATTCACAATTTAAGGAGAGGAAGTTGTATATAGAAGAAGTGGTGTTACAAATGGAAAATCAGTTACAAAGTTAATGAGCTACAATTGGAAATATTGAGAATCAACTTGGACAAATAAAAAATTCATTAATCAATAGATCCCAAAGAACACTTCCTAGTAATACAAAAGTAAATTCAAAAGACCAGAATAAAGAGCAAGTAAAAGCCGTTCAACTTAGAAGCGGAAGAGAATTGGAAGGTAGAGTTCAAAAAGAGACTGAAGTAGAGAGAGAAGAGATTGAAGAATCAAAAGAGGATGCTCTGAAAGGTTTAGAAAGACCTATTTCTCCGCTTTATGTTTATTTGGAAAGACCACCACCACTATTCCCTCAGAGGCTTTGACAAATATGGTTGGATAAGCAATTTTTAAAATTTCTGAAAAATTTTAAGAAGCTTAAAATTAATATTCCATTTGTTGATGCCTTAGAATAAATACCAAGCTATGTGAAGTTTATGAAGGATAATCTTAACAGAAAAAGGAAGTTTGAAGATAATGAGACTGTTGCACTTACTGAGCAGTGTAGTGCTATAATTGAGAAAAAGCTTTCCGAAGAGCTTAAAGATCTTGGTTGCTTTACAATTCCATGTGCCATAGGAGACAAATCATAGGAGACAAATTTTATGAAATTTTATGAGAAAGCTTTATGTGATTTAGGAGCAAGAATCAACCTTATGCCATTACCAATATTTAAAAGATTGGGATTAAGATAAATAACCCCCACTACTGTAACTCTGCAGTTAACAAATAGATCAATAACTTACCCTAAAAAAGTTATAGAAGATGTCCTACTGAAAGTGGATCAAATTATCTTTCCTGTTGATTTCATTATGCTAGACATGAAGGAAGATAAAAATATACCTATCATTTTGGGGAGACCTTTCCTAACCACTGGAAGAGCAATGATAGATGTCCTGAAAGGAGAATTAATTATTTGCGTCAATGATCAAACAATTACATTTAATATTTCCAAATAAATGAAGTACTCTGTAAAAGGTAAAGATGATGAATCATATAGAATGGATGTGATAAGATATTTAAGTGAATGCCATTTCAGAACAAATTATGAAGAGAAATCTGATATTAAAGAGTTGGAACACTAGCAAGAAGAGGAATTGGACAAATATGAAGTTTTATATAAGAAATATTCAAATTATGTTCGAGAAAGTTTTGAAGTTTTGGCCACTACAGAGAAAAATACATCTTTTTGTCCATCAATTGAAAAACCTCCTGAGCTTGAGTTGAAGTTGCTTCCTGAACATTTGAAGTATGCCTGTTTAGGTGATTCCTCTACATTACCTGTTATAATTTCCTCAAAGTTAACTACAGAAGAAGAAGAGAGTTTGATGAAGATTTGATGATAATTTTAAAAAGTTATAAGGAAGCCTTTGGATGGACAATTGTTGATATAAAAGGAATCAGTCCTTCAATTTGTATGCATAGAATTCATATGGAAGAGAACTGTAAACCTAGGGCTGATCCACAATGGAGAGTTAATCTTATTATGAATTAATTTGTTAAGAAAGAAATTTTAAAGTGGTTAAATGTTGGAATTATCTACCCTATTTCAAATAGTGCATGAGTTAATCCAATTCACTGCGTTCCTAAGAAAGGAGGAGTGACTGTGACTTTGAATGAATATAATGAGTTAATACCAACAATACAAGTTATAGGATGACGAATATGCTTTGATTATAGAAAATTAAATCTCGCCACAAGGAATGATCATTTCCCACTACCTTTTCAAGATCAGATGCTGGATAAACTAGCTAATCATAAATACTTTTGTTTTCTGGATGGATATATTGGTTATCACCAAATACAAATAGGTCCTGAGGATCAAGATAAAATAACTTTTACGAGTCCTTATGGTACATTTTATCTTAGAAGAATGCCCTTTTGTTTATGCAACATACCTACTACATTTCAAAAATTTAAGATAGTTATTTTTGTTGATTTAATTGAAAAAGGGATTGAGGTTTTTATGGATGATCTTTCAGTGTCTTTCAGTGTTTGGAACTTCATTTTTGGAACTTCATTTGAATTATGTTTAGAACATCTATCAAAAGTTCTTAAGTGCTGAGAATAAACAAATTTAGTCTTTAATTGGGAAATATGCCAATTTATGGTAGCAGGAGGAATAGTTTTGGGGGAATAGTTTTGGGGAGGAATAGTTTTGGGACATCAAATTTTAGAAAATGATATGGAAGTAGACCCTACAAAAATTCAAGTGATTTCTAATTTACTTTACCCAACAAGTGTAAAATAAATTAAGAGTTTTTTAGGACATGCTGGATTCTATAGGCGACATCTTAAAGAATTTTCAAAAATTGCTAAGCATCTATGCCATTTACTTAAAAAAAGATGTGATTTTTAATTTTGATGAAGAGTGCATAAAAGCTTTTGAGAAGAGTGCATAAAAGCTTTGCATAAAAGCTTTTGAATTATTAAAAGAAAAATTAGCCACTGCTCCAATTATTGTTGCACCGGATTAGGAAAAACCTTTTGAAATAATGTGTCGTGCTAGTGATTTTACTATTGGAGTTATTTTAGGACAAAAGCATGATAAGGTTTTCAAAGTTATCTACTATGCTAGTAGAACTCTTAATGAAGCTCAAATTAATTATACAATAACTGAAAAAGAGTTATGAGCAATAGTATATGCTTTTGATAAATTTAGATCATACTAGATTGGAACTAAATGTATTATGCATACAAATCATTCAGCTATTAAATATTTAATGAAAAAGAAGGATGCAATACCTAGACTGGTACGATGGATTCCTCTTTTGCAAGAATTTGATTTTCAAATAGTAGATAGGAAGGGAGCAGAGTATCAAATTGCATATCATCTAACCAGACTTGAGCTAGAAAAACCACTCTATTCTGAAAAAGAGATTAATGAACATTTTCTAGATGAAAAATTGTTCAATATTAATGAGTGGTGTGTTCCATGGTATGCAGAAATTGTGAACTTCATTGTTAGTGATATTATACCCTATAGAATGACATACCCATATAAGAGGAAAATTTTATTTGAAGCTAAGACTTATTTTTGAGATGTCTCATTTTTATATAAACAAGAAAAGGATCTTATTATTCAAAGATGTGTGCCTTTAGAAAAAGCTAATGAAATTATCCACCATAAATCTGATTTTAGGAGACATTTTGGTGTTGATAAAACAACATACAAAATTTTACAATCTGGATTTTATTGGCCTACAGTCTTTAGAGATGTTAATGCTTATATCAAAACTTGTGATCGATGTCAACGAGTAGGCAATATTTCTAGAAGGAATGAGATGCCCCTTAATTATGTGTTAAAAGTTGAGATATTTCAAGTTTGAGGATTATATTTCATGGGACCGTTTATACCATCTTTCAGAAATTTATATATATTGTTAGTAGTAGACTATGTATCCAAATGGATAGAAGTTGTTGCTCTACCTCGATGTGATGCTGATGCTCAAAGTGTTTCAAAGTGTTGCAAAGTTTTTAAGAGCAAATATATTTTGTAGATTTGGGATGTCGAGAGTGATCATAACTAACAAGGGAAGTCATTTCATAAATGTAGTAATGGAAAAATTATTAAAGAAATATCATATTAACCATAGAATTGCTAATGCTTATCATCCTCAGACAAGTGGTTTGGGTGATTTATTCAATCGTGAAATTAAAAGAGTACTAGAAAAATCTGTAAATCCAACCAAATGGATTGATCAGTCAAACTTGAGTATGCTTTGTGGGCTTATAGGACTGCATACAGAACTCCTATAGGAATGTCCCCTTACAGGCTAATTTTTTGGAAAGCGTGTCACTTACTAGTTGAACTTTAGCATAAAGCATAATGGGCGATTAAGGAATTTAATTACAATTTATAAGATGTTGGTGAGAAGAGGTTATTTCAATTAAATGATCTTGAAGAGAAAAGAAATGAATTTATGAAAGTGCTAAGATTTACAAAAAAAAGATGAAGATATGGCATGATCGAAGGATTCTGACTAAAAATTTTTAGCGACTAAAAATTTTTATGATCGAAGGATTCTGACTAAAAATTTTTAGCCAGGGCAACAAGTTTTTCCTTATAAAATAAGGTTAAGATTATTTCCAGGCAAACATAAGTCCAGGTGGATGGGGTCATTTGTTGTGATGAAAGAAGTAATGAGAAAGAAGTTTATTAGTCTAAGTGTGCAAGAGATGTATAATGGTTTTCTAGCCGTTAGTATCGAAGGAATAACATAAAAGATGACTAAAATTCAGGCTAACGTGGCTTCAATTGAAGCAAAAGTGATGGAAGTTAACACACATCTGGATCATATGGGATGATAACTAAAGATGCAGTTTAGCCCCATATGAGTTTTATAGAAGAAACAAATAAGGTTATGTATCTAAAGAACAAGTGGATTGAAGAAGACTCAACCAGATTTATTAATCCTCGTCCATTCTTTCAGACTTACATACCAATTGCCGAAGGAGAGACTAATGACAGGCCAAAATTTGTTCCATCATCTTAAGATTGGAATTAAGTTCGTGATTTAGTGCTTATGTTTAGTGTTTGTGTGCTTAATGTTTGTTTATTAATGCTAAGTGTGTTTTAAAGTGTTTTTTTATGTTAAGTTTGTTTAGAGTCTATGTTAGGTGTTTTCTCATACAAGACTATTTTGATTGAGAATTTATTTATTCAAAAATGATTGTAATTGTTTGTGAATGAATATAAGTGTTTTGTTTGTGAAAAAAATTATGTTATTTAGTATTGAGTTAAATTAGCTTAAATTGGTGAATCCTGAGTTAGATGAAAGTGAGAGGAAAGAAAATAGTATATAGAATGTTTTTGAGACCATAGACGGTTGGTTAACTTAGGCTATGAGTGCATTTCTCTTTTTTGGCACTGTTTTGGTTAGAGGAGTTGCGCGTGAGAAGCTGTCGGTCGTCAGAATCAAAATCTCGTCGGCCGCTTTGGAAGGACATTTAATTTACATATATTTTTAGATTTAAGTTTAGGAAAATATGAAATCAAACTGACCCCAAATTTTTCATAGTTTAAATGAAAGAGCGTTGTACCTCAAACCCTGTATCTATCCTGAAGGATAAACACAAGACTTGAGGATGAAGCTCGATCAAATAAACTGAGAAATGTATGACGTCTGTTTGGTCTACGAAACCATTTTATTTGCCGATAATTTCCCTTATTTAATATGAAAAATTAAATAGGGTTTATATTAAGCTGGGTTTGAAAAAAACTTCCTATAAGGGCAAGCCCCTATAGTTAATTACATCATAAATGACCAAAGTCACCTAAAAAAACTCTCGATAAAAATTAGAAAATATTATCTTCAAGAATTTCATAAAGATAGGACTTTTTAATGATATCGAATAAAGAAGTGTGAAATGGGATTGGCTAAAATTTGGAGTATTTTGTTTTTGGAATCCAAAGGAGGAAGAACTAGAGGATGTCATGGATCCGGAGGAGAACCTCGGTGACTTCCCAAGCTATCCTACTGTTTGGCTTCAGTTTTGAGGAGAAATTATTTAAGCGTTTCATCTTGCCAATTTTATTATTTTAGGTCTTACATTCGTGTGAAACACTTACACAAATAGCCTGGAAGATGTGAGGATTTAGGTTGCGATGAATGATAAACTCGAAATCCTAAGATGAGTTTAGTGCTTATATTGTACAACATGGTTATACAAAGGCCTAAAGATGAGTTGAGGATTTATGTTGCATAAGCAGACAACCTCGAAATCCTAAGGCTTGGTTGTTTAAATCTAAGTTAGGAAGTTGGTTTAGCTGGGGAAGATAGATTCTGCTGTTGAAGATGGCCGTGTTGCCCACCATGCATGATCCAAGCTCCTTACCGTGACGAGTTTAAGTTTTCTGGGGTGTCCAATTATGATGTCAAATTAGGTGGCACTATTGTTGTAGTTCTTTAAATTTTATGGGGGATGTTAAAGTTAATTAGAGCGACACCTGTTAGGATCTCACGGTTCCCTCGTTCCGACACCTCTATTTTCTATTGGATTCACTTAGTCCAAATGAATTTACTAAACTCAATGTCATGAGTTCCATAATTTCATTTAGACTGTGGGAAGCCTTGTTAGCAACCGTAGGTTACCTCCTCCAAGGGATTCCCGATCATCCGATAGAGACGTCTTAATTTAGTTGAAGTCGTATTTTTTAGTGATGTTTGTGATTAAATTTTGAGTTGTCTTATGTTTTGAATGTTGTGAGGTATTTTTGTTTCTTGGTTGATTTTAATTTTGGTTTTGGTTTTAGCTTTATGGCTATCCTGACAGTTTTAGTTTTCATACAGGGTGACATCATTGTTTAGCATGCAAGTTTGTGTTAACATCAAAAGTACAGTATGAAAGTACAAGAATGATGGCGCTGTAAACTGTAAAAGCGTAGCTAGCGAGTCTTCTCGTTCCACCACCTGAAACTCAAAATGCATGTTAGGGCATTTTATATGAAGTAGGAAAGTAATGTTTTAGTGACCTACCTAAACCTACGTCATATTTGATTAAGGATGATTTTTGTTAAGCAAAACATATTAAGTTTAGTAGACCTCCGAGGTATCCAACAGGTCTAGAGGAAGAAGCAGGTCCATGCTTTCCTCTCACCATCTGGTGAAAAGTCTCGAGGTCATTTTAAACTTGTTATGTTGCTCAATAACCCATCCTGTAAATACCTTTAATGCTCAATGAACATTAATGTTTCAATTGTCTTTAAGAGTAAGGTAATTATCACTTATAATTTAATTTGAGAATTATGTGGGTGATGACCCTTAAAAGGACAAGTTAATGTTACTAAAACACCTAGCCAACTTTTTAATTTGGGCTTGTAGTGTTTTAAAGGTTTTTAAATTTTATGTTCACTTTTCTAATCCTCATTTAACAAATTTTGATTTAGCTTAAGTCACTATCACTATTAGGTCCTTAAGATTTTGGTAGATGTCTTAGTTCTTTTTGAAAGAAGTTGAAATTTAAGTGATTATTCACTTTCAAAACACTTAAATGTCTTTTGAACATTAAGTAAGGGTGTTAAACTGGTGAGTTATCAACACTCAAAATCATACGCCTAAGTCTAGGATCATTCGGTTGACTAGACTTCCAAATTTCAATAATTTAAGGAAATTACCAATTTATCCCTTGATTATAGAAAGAGTGAGGTTGGTTTCTACCAATTAATCCCCTTGTATTTCAATCATCCAAATAAGTTAGTTAAAATTATATATTACCCTTTTCCCTCCTTGAATTAAGCTTAAATGTTAATTAAGGCTAAATTTCCAAAATTACACTTTTGCCCCTAAAGCTCTATTAATTCATAATTTGTCAAATTCACTCCAAATGACTTTGGAATTTTCATCCCACCTCACTCATGGGTCAATTAAGACATCAGAGGAGAAATTTTGATTTTTCAAAATTTGATTTAATTTACATATTTATTTTAATTCAAAAATAGGATTTTTCAAAGAAAATTCAAAAACCTAACCAAGGAAAAGCCTAATTCTTCAAAATTTTTATTGGACATAGATGTAAACCATAGAATCATGGAGACCAAATTTCATGATTTATTAAAGTATATTTAAATTTTAAGAATTATTTTAATTTCTCTAGTATTTATTAATTATAAAATATTTTAAATGTGGAAAATTAAGTTTTATATTTTTATTAAATCTCTCTAATTTCAAGGGACACAAAGTTTCTTATTTTTTTTATTTTTCTTTGACTTATTATAATTATTTTAGTGAAAATACATTGTTAGCCTTTAAAAATTATTTTAAGCTTCAAAATTCAATATCTTCGCTTAGAAAATTAGGTAAAATATTCTAATTGTTCCTAAGTGCTTAGAAAAAAATATAATATTTCCATGAATTTTATTATTTTTTTTGATTTGAATCATTTTTTAACTATTTAAATATTAAAAAAAGGATAAAAATGAAGTTTTTATTTTAATTAACATTTTATTTTTATAAAATTCTTCTGATCACAGAGAACTCTAAAAATTAATTTTTATAATATTTTGAGTTATATTCTAATTATTAAAAATTATTTTAGTATAAAAAATGTCATTTAATTTGAAAGTTCAATTTGAGTTATTAAATGAGCTCCAAATGTTTTGAAATTTTTATGGGGAGTTCTCTGAACTTTGAGTCTTAGTAGAGATTAAAAATCAAGTCATTTGGATGTTTATATTACCCAAAATTAATTTTCTTTATGTTTAAGGGTTGGTAGAAATTAGGTACATTCTTAATGACATAACCCATGAAATAATTTCTAAAGGGTTCTCTGGTCACTTTAAAACTTCAGAAATTTTATTGGAATTTTCTAAGCAACATTTTATATATTATGATAAATTTATACAAATAATAGACATAAACTTGAAAAATATGGTTCTCTGTCTAGAGATATCCTCTGACTTTGGAAAAATCAGAGGATGTTCCCTAAGACAGATGCAACAACATGCCAAAATTTCAAGTCATGGTGAAATGTCTACATGCATGGAGAATCAAAAGACTCTAAATAGTATTTAATTAATTCAAAATAAAACATGCATCAAATGGACTTCAAATTATTTCCACAATTCCACATTGTTCTCTTCTGTTCACTGAGTAAGAGGGTTATTTTTTTTTATTTTTGCAATTTTTCTACACTAAGATATAGATATTTGAAGTTAGGGTTATTTAAATAAATATGAAAATCCCTATTTTCTTATTTAAACATGCAACGCCACCTCATCCTAGGCCTCTCTGAAGCTCCACGTGGCGCGCTCCCATTCGACGCTGCCATCCACGCCAACAACCACGTGTCCCAACTTTTCGGACCGTGCTCCCATCCAGCTCAATCAGAGCCCTTCGTTTGATACAAGCGCGATCCAACGAGGCTCCGTCATCATTCCGATGGTCTAACCCGAGAATTATTTATTTTGAAAGCTTGATATCTCTCTCATTTCTTAACCAAATTAAATGAATTTTTTTTTCAAAATGCTCGTCTTGATTAGTAGAACATATCTATATGGTTAAGATGCCATGAAATCAACTCTAAAAAAATGAAGAGTGAAAATAGGCTTTGGAAGAGGAGGAGATCAATACCTTGGCTCTGAGAAGGGAAGCTTCAATCAGAGGTGCTTGGCATGTTTGTGGAAGTCCAAGAAAGCTAAGGATTGAGTCTCTTGCTATGGTGAAAGGTCTAGGTATGAATTCGACTAAGCTCAATTTTAGGTGTTGGTCTAGAGCTATGCTAGGGTCTCTATGGAAGGGGAATTTGATGGGGCTTCTCCTTCTTTTACTGTGGTGAAGGTGTGGGTGAATTTAATGATAGTTTGATGGACTTTGGAGGTGTGGTGAGCTCTGTCCTCATTTTTGGTAGAAGTTTGAGCTCAAAATTGAGCTTCAACAGTGGGAATCAGTGGGGGAAAGTGGTTCTCTTGAGCTGAGGAGGTCTTAAAGAGTCTCTGAAAGCAATTTAGAGGGGTCTCTCTGAGAAATTTTCAGCACTACCTCCATGGTCGTGGAGGTGAGCTTTTTATAAAAATGGCTTAAGGCTTGCTGCTATGGCCAATGAGGGGGTGAAAAGTGATGCTTAGGTGGAGGGCAGAGAGGCTCTAACATTTAATTTGGATGAGGTGGCCTCTAGGTTTGAAATGGGTTTGATTCCATGGGGGTGGCTCGATTTTGGTGTTTTATGGAGGTGGCTTGGTTTTAGTGTTTTCTGGCCACTAGGCCAACTGGCCAGGCCAGGGGAGGTGGCCAAAGGGCTCAGGGACCTTAGTGGAATATGTCACATCAATTAAATGGGTTTGGGCTTTGTTTTGGCAAAAAAAACTTAAGATTAACTTAAGCTTAATCAATTTTGGAAACAAAGTCCCTAAATTTAGGCAACCTTTGGTCCATGGCTCAGCTTAGGTGATTTTATGGAGTTTAGATCTATCACTAGGATCCAACTAATGGTTGTGAAGTTATTAATTTGGTGGCTTTGGGGTATTTAGGCTAACTTTAGTGCGTGGGTCTAATGTGGGTTCAAACGACCAAAACTTGGGTTTGGGCTAGGCTAGCCATGACCATGAGCCAAATTGATTGATCAACATTGTGTAGATGATTGTAATGAAGATTTTTGGTGAAGGATTGAAAGGATTTTGAGTTCAATTGGGGTTTTAATTTGAAGGATTTTGGAATTTTGGTAAAATTGGGCATGTTGGGCTAGACATGGGTCTAGCTTGGGCTATGCTTGGGCTAAGTCCAAATTGATTGTTGAGAATGGTCAATATGAATGTGATGAAGAGTTTTCAACATGAATTGGGTGCCAATTTTTGGGTTAAGGCAATCAATTTGATGAAATTTAAAGGCATAGCCAATTTGGGGAAAAATTTGGGGCTTTTGACTTAAGTTGAAATTAAATGAATTTGAGGCTTCACCAAGATCAATTTAAGGTCAAGTTTGATGTTTAGGAGTGTTATTTAAGTTTAGGATTCAAATTGAGACCAATGGAGTAGGCCATGGGGTTCAATTTGGTGGAACCAAGTCATAGGGCCAAAATTGTGGGTTTAAGTTAGATCAAAATTGGGCTCAAAGAATGGTCCAATTGAGCTTGGATTTGCTTTAAATTTGTCACATGAAAGGTTAATTTAAGTTTAGGATTGAAATTGGGGGAAAATGGGACCAATTTGATGGACATTTGAGGTGGTTTTGGGGAGATTGAGCCTTTAAAGGTAAATTTAGGGGTTGTGGTCAGAATGGTCAAAATGGGCAAATTGGAACATGTGGTAGTTGAGAAAAGTGAAATCAAGAATATTTGGAATATTTTGGGTTTTTTTGGGATTTTTTGGAATTTTTAGAATTTTGGGATAAGGAGGGGTGTTTTGGTAATTTGGCAATTTTTGGTGATTTTGGGTAATTTGGGTATTTTCAAAAGGTTTGAAATGAGTTTTGAATAACTTTGGGTATTTTGGGCAAATTTGGGAATTTTGGCCAAATTTAGGGTTTCAAGGGTAGTTAGGTAATTTATGGGAGTTTAGGGGCAAAAGGCTAAGTTGGGCATTTTGGTAGAGTTGGGGTGCCAACCACCATGAATAAGCCATTGACAAATGGAAACCCTATTTGGGTCCTCTATGTACTGGTCTTAGCTAAATCCTAGCCTATGGCCAGTGGGTTTAAGGGACCATCTACATGAGTAGGGACCATCTACATGAGTATACATGAGTATCCAAAAACTATCAAGGGATCAAAGTCAAGAAATTTTGGTTTGTGCTTGTGAGTGGTTATGAGTGAGGTAGTGGCTGGTGAGTGCCTTAGCTCTAGACCAACACTTAGGACCAACCCTAAAGTCCAACAGTCCTATGGGAACTCTTCTTGAGCTCCCCCATAGTGACCCCACCTACTAAGTGCTAGAGGTTAGGACCAATATGTAGAACTTCAAGTTGAGTAAATAGGAGTTTAG
Source organism: Phalaenopsis equestris (assembly GCF_001263595.1). Classification (NCBI taxonomy): domain Eukaryota; kingdom Viridiplantae; phylum Streptophyta; class Magnoliopsida; order Asparagales; family Orchidaceae; genus Phalaenopsis; species Phalaenopsis equestris. Next base: position 55,946 of record NW_018250862.1, read on the forward strand.
ATAGGAGCTTAGAATTTCTAATAGTGATGGTTCCTTTCTAGTTTTCTAAGAATAGTCAACAAAAAGTCCTATGACTAGACCTTAGGCTACTAAAAGGAAAACTATATCTCAACAAAAAATGAGGTCAACAAATGGACACCCAATAAGTGTGGTGTGCTGGGCAAGCACACCTCACATATTGGCGTTGACCGACAAGATCAACAAAACCAATACAAACTCTTAACTCAAGCGAGATAGAAGGAGTTTGCGATTATGTGTACTATTTGCTTCTACTAGGGAATATAGTAGGTGAATATTTGATCAAATTCAATAAGTAGGGACTCTCGTTGGGGATTGGAGAGTGGATTTTGAGTTATGAGTTTTTAGGAATTTATAGAAGATGGGAATCAGTGTGTAAGTGCTGACCCCGGGGTGGGATTTGAAATTCAAGTATTAATTCCAGAAGAGGGTCAGAAGTTAAGGACCAGTCATGAAGATAGAGGAATCAGAAGTTAGGGACTGATTCCAGGATAAGGATTGAAAGTTAAGGATCAATCACAAGTGAGAGTGTTGGAAGGTAGGGACCGAACTCAAAAGGGTGAATCAGAGGTTAAGGACTGATTCTAAAATGAGAATTGAAAGTTAATGATCAATCTCAAAAGAGAGTGTCGGAAAGAAGGGTCCAACCTCAAAAAGAGTGAATCAGAAGTTAAGGACTAATTTGAAAATGAGAATTGAAAGGTAGGGATCAATCTCAAAAGAGAGTGTTGGAAGATAAAGACTGTCCTCAAAAGTAGTGAATCAGAAAATAGGGATTGATTCGAAAATAAGAATTGAAAGGTAGGGATCAATCTTAAAAGAGAGTATCACAAGGTAGAGACCGACCTCAAAAGTATTGAATTATAAATTAAGGATTCATTCGAAAATGAGAATTGAAAGGTAGGGATCAATCTCAAAAGAGAGTGCCTGAAGGTACGGACTGACCTCAAAAGTAGTGAATCAGAAATTAAGGACTGATTTAAAAATGAGAATTGAAAGGTAGGGGTCAATCTCAAAAGAGAGTGTCGGAAAGTAGGGACCAACCACAAAAGTAGTGAAATAGAAATTAAGGACTGATTTAAAAATGAGAATTCAAAGGTAGGGATAAATCTCAAAACAGAGTGTCGGAAGGTAGCGACCAACCTCAAAAGTAGTGAATCAGAAATTATGGACTCATTAAAAAATAAGAATTGAAAGGTAGGGACCAATCTCAAAAGAGAGTGTCAGAAGGTAAGGACCGACCTCAAAAGTAGTGAATCAGAAATTAGGGACTGATTTAAAAATGAGAATTGAATGGTATGGATCAATCTCAAAAGAGAGTGTCATATGGTAGGGACCGACCTCAAAAGTAGTGAATCAAAAATCAAGGACTGATTTGAAAATAAGAATTAAAAGATAGGGATCAATCTCAAAAGAGAGTGCCAGAAGGTAGGGACTGACCTCAAAAGTTGTGAATCAGAAATTAAGGACTGATTCAAAAATTAGAATTAAAAGGTAGGGATCAATCTCAAAAGAGAGTGTCGGAAGGTAAGGATCAAACTTTAAAATAGTGAATAAAAAATTAGGGACTGATTCGAAAATGAGAATTGAAAGGAAGGGATCAATCTCAAAAGAGAGTGTTGGAAGGTAGGGACTGACCTCAAAAGAAGTGAATCAGAAATAATGGACTGATTCAAAAATAAGAATTGAAAGGTAGGGATCAATCTCAAAAGAGAGTGTTAGAAGGTAGGGACCGACCTCATAAGTAGTGAATCAGAAATTAAGGACTGATTCAAAAATGAGAATTGGTGGTGCTAAATCCAAAGATGTGTGTCATGTGAAAAGGTTGACATTGTTGAGGAAGATTCGTGAGTTTTTTTGCATAGAATGTGAAATTCCATGATGATGTGAAGATAATTAGTGCAGACAAAGATAGTCGTGTTGTGCGTGCAAAGAGTAAGAAACTCCTAAATTGAGAGAATCCACTCAACAAATTTATTTTCTCTTCTTGTTGTTTTTATCACATTTAAATTTTCAAAAGATATTTTTAAATTTTGATTTTAGTTCGTTGATTTTTCAAAAAAAAGGAGTTATTTTGTTGTTTGTTTGTTGGTTATTTTTGTTTAAATTTTATTATCGTTAAAATTTTTTTATTTATCGTTTTGTTCTTTATTCATTGTAATTTTGAACCACCATGTGGTTTGTGGCTTCCATCTATTGCACAAAAGGCAGTTGACAAAAATACACATTTTTAACGAAACTTCATTAATCTGCTCCAACAAAATGTTACAGATCAAGTGTAAGTCAATGCCTCCAAGAGAGTCAATGCCTCTATGTTACAGATCAAGTGTAGGTCAACTCCTCAAAAAGTACAATATGCAAAATGCATCAAAGTACATCCAAAATGTCTCATGCCAAGTACACATTATAAGTTGAGCATCTCTGATATATATCACATTGTTGTAATGTAGTAAAGTAGAAAGGAATCCTCTGACTGTCTGTTATTGCTGTGACGAGCTCCTGATTGAGCTGACCTTCTAAGCTACGCTTCAGGACAAGAGTTCCCTTTGCATGTGCTCAGAGTGCAACCCTCTCATAGCTCGTAAGGTAGTAGTTCCTCCAGCTCTGAATCTGGTTGAAACCCATATGACATTTTGTTGTTGTCCATCCGTTAGAAGGTTACGGACACCCTGCGGTGTCACACTCCTGGAATACAATGCTTAGCAACGTCTGCACCGTTGCCTTTGAGAACAAGCACAAAGCCAACTGGTATGGGAATCTCCACAGAGCCTCTGAACACACCAAGGCCGATGATGTCAATTCCTTTCCCAAATAAGATGTTACTTTTACTCATGAATGAGACCGTACAAAAAGGCCTCACAAAGTCATGGTGATCACTGTGTGGAGGTGTGCAATCAACCTTGTTGTAAACGTTGATAATGCAACTATTTGGAATGAAGGTAGCGGGCAAAATACTCCATCTGACCATTCTTTTGATCATCCACTTTATCATTGGAGGTAGTGGATCTACTGGATCGTGTCTGAGGATTCCAAGTGAATTCCCTTGTCTATCGTTTGTGAAGTTGTAGCAGCAACCACACTTGATAGTAATCCTCCCTTTTCCTTACATCCATTTCCTTGACTCAGAATAGGTACTTTCTAAATGAGGTTGTTGCACTCAACGAAGAGTGTAGTGCTATAATTCAGAAAAAGCATCCTGAAAATCTTAATGATCCTGGAACTCTTACAATTCCTTATGCTATTGGCAAACAATCTTTTTAAAAAGCTTTATGTGATTTAGGAGCTAGTATTAATCTTATGCCGTTATCAATATTTAGAAGATTGGGATTAGGAGATATTTCACCTACAACTGCAACTCTTTAGTTAGTTGATCGTTCGATTGATCGTTCGATTACCTATCATCGTTCGATTACCTATCCTAAAGGAGTTATAGAAGATGTTTTAGTTAAAGTCGATAAATTTATCTTTATTGTGGACTTTATTATATAAGATATGGAGAAAGATAAAGAAATTGCTATCATTTTAAGAAAACCATTCCTAGCCACTATAAGAGCTTTGATAGATGTGCAGAAATCAGAACTAACTATGAGAGTTAGTCATCAAGAGGTTACCATTAATATTGTAAAATCAATGAGATACCATGCAAAAGGGTAAGATATTGAATACTTCAGAATGGATATTAATGAATAATTAAGCCATGAATATTTCAAGAAGACTTGTGCAAGAGAATTTGAAAAGGAATATATAGAATATCAAGATGAGGATAAAGTTCAAGATGAATCTATGGAAGTGAGTAAAGAGGATTTGGATTATGTTCAGAAAAAATTTAAAAGGTTAGATCCTATAGAAGGTAACAAGAATTTGAGTCTATGTATTGAGAAACCTCATGAACTAGAATTGGAAACACTTCCTACACATTTGAATTATGCATTCTTAGGAGATTTATCTACATCACCTGTTATAGTATCCTCAGAATTAACTGATACAGAATTAACTGATACACTTAACTGATACACAATAACAACAGTTGTTAGAAACTTTAAAAAGATATAAAAAAGTTTTAGGATGGACATTAGTTGATATTAAGGAAATAAATCCTTCAATTTGTATGCATATAACTTTATTAGAAGATAACCATAAACCAAGAGCTGATCCTCAAAGGAGATTAAATCCTATAATGAAAGAAGTTGTGAAAAAAGAAATTTTAAAATGGTTAGATGCTGGAATAATATATCCTATTTCAGACAGTGCTTGGGTAAGTCCAATTCATTGTGTTCCAATGAAATGAGGTGTGACTGTAGTGAAAAATGAGCATAATGAATTAATACCAACAAGATAAGTCACTGGTTGGAGAATTTGCATAGATTATAGAAAATTAAATTCTCCCACCAAGAAGGATCATTGTCATTTACCCTTTTTGGATCAGATGTTGGATAGATTGGCTAAGCATAAATATTTTTGTTTTCTAGATGGATATATCGATTATCACCAAATACCTACTGCTCTGGAGGATTAAGAGAAAAAAATATTTACTAGTCCTTATGGAACTTTTGCCTTTCGGCGAATGCCCTTTGGATTATATAATCTACCCACAATATTTCAAAGATGTATGATGTCAATTTTCAGTGATTTGATTGAAAATGGGATTGAAATTTTTATGGATGATTTTTCAGTATTTGGAACTTCATTTAAAATATGTCTAAATCATTTAAAGAAAGATTTGAAACATTGTGAAAAGAATAATTTATACTGAACTGGGAAAATGTCAATTTATGGTTGCAGGAGGAATTGTGCTTTGACATAAAATTTTAGAAAATGACAAGGAAGTTGATCCTGCAAAAATACAGGTAATATCAAACTTACCTCTACTTACTACAGTAAGAGGAGTTAGGAGCTTTCTAGGAAATGCCGGATTTTACAGGAGATATATTAATAACTTTTCAAAAATTACTAAACCTTTATGTCAACTTCTGAAAAAAGATACAAAATTTGACTTTACAAAATTTGACTTTAAAGATACAAAATTTGACTTTAATCAAGATTGCTTTAAATCCTTTGAATCTTTAAGGAAAAAAACTGATCTGTGCTCTTATAATTGTTGTACCTGATTGGGAGAAACCTTTTGAATTAATTTTTGTTGCAAGTGATTATGCTATTAGAATTTTTTTAGGGCAGAGATATGATAAGATTTCAAAGTTATATACTATGCTAGTAACTCTTAATGATGCTCAGATTAATCACACCACCACTGAAAGAGAGTTATTAGCCATTGTGTATTCTTTTAATAAGTTTAGATCTTATTTGATTGGAGCTACATGTGTTGTGCATACTGACCATACGGCTATTAAATATTTGATGCAAAAGAAGGATGCTAAATCAAGATTAATTAGATGGGTACTTTTGGTGCAAGAGTTTGATTTTGTAATAGTCAAAAGGAAAATAATGATAATCAAATTGTTGATCATTTGTCTAGGCTAGAACAAGAAGGAATACTTGATTTAGAAAAAGAAACTAATGAAATTTTTCCTGATGAACAACTTTATGCTATAAAAGGATGGGAAATATTGTGTTATGATGATATTGTAAATTATAATGTTAGTGGTATCTTACCTTATAGACTTAAAAAATAGCAGGAAAAGAAATTTATTTATGATGTAAAATCATATTTTTTGGGATGACCCTTATTTGTATAAATAATGCAAAGATTTAGTAATGAGACAATATGTTCCTTATAAAGAAATCCAGGAAATTATTCAAAAATGTCATGATTCTGAATTTGGATGTCATTTTGGGAATGATAGAACTGTTCATAAAATTTTACAATATAGATTTTATTTGCCTACTTTATTTAGAGATGTTAATATATATATATATATATATATATATCAAAACATGTGATCGGTGTCAGAGAGTAGGTAATATTTCTGAAATGAAATGCCTTTCAAAATGAAATGAAATGCCTCTAAATTTTAATTTGGAAATTAAAATTTTTGATTCATGGGGATTGGATTTTATGGGACCATTACACCTTCATTCAAAAATATTTATATATTGATTGCAGTGGATTAGGTTTTTAAATTGATTGAAGCAATTGCTTTAACTCGATGTGATGCTAGGAGTGTTTCAAAATTATTAATTAAAAATTTTTTTATAAGGTAGGGAAGAGTAATCACTACCAATGAAGGGTCTCATTTTAGAAATGTAATAGTTGCACGATTGGTGGAAAAATATTATATAATGCATAAAATTGCAACTGCTTATCATCCTCAGACTAGTGGTTTAGCAGAAGCATCTAATCATTAAATTAAGAGAATTTCAAAAAATAGTGACCTTAATAAAATGGATTGGTCTACTAGATTAGATACTGCATTATGGGCATACATGACAGCCTATAAGACACTTATAGGAATGTCCCCATATAGACTAATTTTTGGGAAAGCGTGCCACTTACAAGTTGAATTGGAGCATAAAATTTATTGGGCGATAAAAGAATTTAATTTCAAGTTGAAAGACACTGGTGAGAAAAGATTATTACAATTGAATGAGCTTGAGGAAATTAGGAAGGAATCTTACGATAATGCAAGGATTTATAAGAAAAAGACGAAAGAATGGCATGATCAAAAGATAATAAAAAGAAAATTTGAACTTGGACAAAAATTTTTATTATATAATGCAAGATTGAAATTATTTCATGGAAAATTGAAGTCTAGGTGGAAAGGGACCTTCAGTGTTATAAAAGTCTATCCCTATGGAGCAGTTAATTATGAAGACCGCAAGAAAGGAAGAATATTTATCATGAATAGGCACAAATTGAAATCATATTTTGATTGCTAAAGTCTAGATTTACAGAGACTCTAATGTTGGGTCACCCAGAATATGATTAAGAATTTCGGGCTGACGACATTAAACCAAGAGCTTTGTGGGAGGCAAGACATATTTACCTTTGTTTAGTTTTCTTTTTTAAGTTTATTTTGTATGAAATATTTTTCGTATATTTATGTTTAGGTTTTTATGTAGTCCGTGTATTTAAGAAAAATATTTAGAAAAAGAAAAATATTTAGAAACATCTATTTAGAAACATCTTTATTTGCCTTATTTTATGGAAAAAATTGAGAATGTATTAGATCGAAATAAAAATGGCAAAGTTTTTGGAACTGGCGCATGATGCGCCAAATTCCAGAGAGCCGGTGCATAATGAGCCAGATTTGGCGAATGATGCACCACGGTACCGAAAATGTTTATAACGTCTCAAATGGAGGTTTTTGATGGTTTTTGGCAGTTTCTTATCTATATAACTCCTAAGAACCTACTCCAAACCATATTTTAGAGGGGAAAACAAGGGAAGAGTCACTACTTTTCAAATCCAATGGCTTCCCGCTCTAAAAACTCCGCTAGATTTGGTATTTTCAACCGGAGAAATTTCATCAATTTTGATGCGCATAAGTTACTTTATTAACTTCTAGCGAATAAGAGGTTAATTAAAGAAAGGGGATTTGTGAATCAAGGATTCAACATGCTAAATACCCGAGTGGGAAAGACTATTACGCAGAGGCATTGGGAAGTCCTTTGCTACACAACTATGGCTATTGTTATTCCTGTAGTAAAAGAATTTGATTTATGTGCGAGGCAAGTTTGTGTAGTTCACTCCTTCAAGAATAATCGGGATGTTTATGATTGAGAATGTGCCTATCTGCCTATATACAAATTTTACTCCTACGAGAGATAATTTTAATGTACTCTACCGCTACCTTACGGATGAAGATGCTAATTGAGAGACTAGAGATGATGGAAATGTAAGTTTTCCTTCATCATTTTTAAATCCAGTTTCAAAAGCCTGGCACTTCTTCATTTCATCGAAATTATTTTATACCATGAAAATTAGTAAGGTAACTAACGAGAGAGTTATTTTGAATCATTGCATTCAAACTGGAAAACCAAATGATGTTGGAGCTATTATTGTGAAATTGGTTTTGGGTTTGATTATCAATGGATTGGCAACTGGACTTGGACATCCTTCCACTATTTTCCTACTATGCAGTCAATCACAAGTACCTTATGGAAGCTATGAAAAAGTGCTTCTTCCTTGGAAGTCGATGGATCCTGAAGTCCATTGCCACTGCATTGGAATGGAAGATGAAAATGATATGAATGTGTTGATGGCTCAAGAATCTAAGAATTCATCACCTGTTCAGCTCTACTACAACTCGAGTGCACTTTTGAAGAATATCAAAAAGATCGAAAAAGACGTGCAGAATCTCATACATGTGATTGGAAATATTACTGAAATGTTGGATCATCTGGATTGGAGACTAAAGGAATGTTTTGAACATATTGGTCATACTGAAGATGGTTTGGTACGTATGTTCAAGAAACATTATTGGATTGAGGAGGGAAAATCAACTGAAGACTTTACATTTCAACCCTTCTAGAACTTGTATGTGCACTACCAATCTTTGGGAGACATCAAGGCGGCCAATAGTGATGAAGATGTTTGAACTTAATTTATGCATGAAACTTCTGTTTAGTACTATTTGTTTTAGTTATTTTATCGTATTGGATTGCATTTCCTTTTCTTATTGAACACTATCTATGTTTATGTTTTATTATATGATGTTTAGATTTCAGTGTTAAAATGTTGGCTTGCTTTAGAACACTGAATTTGATATTTGTTAGCTTGAAAAATGTTAGTTAGTAATAGCTCAGATTTTATATATGAATGTGAGTTTTTTGTTGTTTATAAATATTAAACAAGATAAAGTTCACCGCCACAAAAGTTAAAATATAAGACAACTAAAAATTTAATTGCAAACAAAACAGAAATAAACAATGCAACTAAGTTAAAACGTCTCTATCTGATGATCGGGAATCCCTCGGAGGAGGTAACCTACTGTTGCTAACAAGATTTCTCACGGTCTAAATGAAAGTACAGAACTCATTAGAACTCATTAAGTTCTCATTAAGTTGGTTTTAGTATATTCATTTTACATAAGTGAATCCAAAAGAAAACAGTAGTGCCGGAATGAGGGAACCGTAGGATCCTAATCGGTGTCACTTTAATCAACTTTATCATTCCCCATAATATTTAATAACCTTAGGAAACATTTAATTTGACAACCTGACTTGAAAAATTTAAAAACTTAAACTCGCCACGATGAAGAGCTTAGAGCTAGCATCGTGTGCAACACGCCCATCTTCAACAGCAAAACATGTCTGCACTAGCAAAACCATTCTTTAGAATTAAACAACAAGCCATAAAATTTTGGGGTTGTTTGCCTAGTGCAACATAAATCCTCAAATTTTCCTTAGGCCTTTGCATAATCATGTGGTGTAATTTACTCCCTAACTCGTTTTAGGATTCTGAGGTTTTCATTCGTCGCGACTTAAATCCTCAAATCTTCCAGGCTATTTTTGTGGTTGTTTCACATGAATGTAAGCTCTAATTAATAAAATTGGCAGGATGAAACATTCAAATATTTCTCCTCTAAATTAGGAAGTCACTGAGCTTCTCTTCAAGGTCTGTGACATCCCTAGCTCTTCTTCCTTTGAGTTCTATAAAATGTTCCAAATTTGAGTCATTCCCTTTTCACAACTCCTTGTCCAATCTCATTGAAAAGTCCTATTTCTTTTACCTCATTGAAGACAATCTCTTCTAATTTTAATTGAGAGTTTACTTAGGTGACTTTGGTTGTCTAAAATGTAATTAACTATAAAGGCTTTCCTTTGTAGGAAACTTCCAAGTACCCAGCTTAATATAAACCTTATTTAATTTTCTGTATTAAATCAGAGAACTTGTCGGATTATAATAAAATGGTTTTACAGACCAAACGGAGGTCATATATTTTTTAGTTTATTTGATCAAGCCTCACCCTCAAGTCTTGTGTTTATCTTTCGAGATAAATGTATAGCTTTAAGTCTAGTGCTCTTTCATTTGAACTATGAAAAATATGAGATGAGCAAGAATCTAAAGAAAATTGTAACTATGTCGACTGAGGACAAAGCTGCCTACCATGCTGGGGAGGCTAAAGGAAAAACTTAGGAGAAAATGAATAATTTGCTCGAAAAGGCTTCTGATACGGGCGCAGAAGCCAAGGACAAGACTGTAGAGACTGCTCAGGCAACAAAGGATCATGCAGTAGAGAGGAAGGATAATATTGGTACCTATCTACAGTAGGTTGGAGATAAAATTAATAGTGCTGCTCAGGGAACTACAGAAGCTGTTAAGAACACTTTGGGCCTTTGAGAGCAAAAAAAAACAACTGGGCATTTGCATTGAATTAAGATTTAGTTATGTTTGCTTTTGATTGCTTTTACTGTAATAATATGCTCTAGCTTTGGTGTTTGTCTAATTTCATATTTTAAGGTCTTAAATGGAAGTGTTTTAGTTAGGGTTATCACAAAATATCTTGGTGACATTTGCTTTTCTGGGAATTTTATTGCCCATGTTTTTTTGTTAAAGTGCCATGCCTTCAAAAGTGTATATATATATATATATATATAGCCAAGTAATATCCCATTGAGACCAAAAAAAGGTTACGAGGGCCATCAAAAAGGTCCCCCTAGAGCAAAATGGAAAGAGAAGATACAAGAGATGTAGTTATTATTACCCTTTGGGACTTTGCTCCACTTTTAGCAAGGTAGTTGGCTGGCTTGTTGCCTTCTCTGTATATAAAGTTGAAGTCCAGCCTCATATCCTTCATTATGTGTCTCATCTGATTGATCCACTAGAGAATATGCCAGGGGGATTATTTCTGCAGTCATGTAATCCAAAAGCTGAGAAGAGTCTACCTCAACCTGTAAAGAAGTCCATTCTTAGCTAGTTTCAAGGCCCATTACAATGCCACTGTTTCAACCTCCATAGCACCTTCTACAATTATTGGGGATTGGCAGTGCAACAAACATTTACCCTTGTAATCTCTGAAGACTCCTCCAATACCAGCTCTCAGTGGGGAAAAGCTTCCATCAATGTTGACTTTGAGAAAAGGGTAGGTGGGCTTCTTCTAAAAAACCTTAATCACTGTATGGCTGGGAGGTCTAGCAGTGCTTGTGAAATTCATGATGTTGGGAAAGTTTTTCAAGTGAATTAGTTTCTTGATGAATGTTAGGCAGTTTGATACCACCTTTTCTGTGCTTACCTGCTGCTCCTCATATTTGACCTGGTTTCTAGCTGTCTATATAAACTAGGCACCAATGAAAGGAATAGATCCCACCTTACTGTCTTTTCATCTCCTTTAGCAGGTGAATAGGCTACTCTATTCCAGATTAATTCTATATATCTTTAGATGAGTTACCAATGACTTTTAGACCCCATGAGAGAACTGGCAAGTGAAGAACAGGTGGCCAGTAGATTCCTCAGCAGTTCTACACAGACAGCAGATAGAAGGACCTTTCAATCCCTTGAGCCTTAAGATATCATCAGTAGAAATCAAGTTGTTGAAGCATCTCCAACTTAAAAAATACATGGAGGGTGAGAGGAATTTATTCCACAAACCTTCTCCCAAGGGTACCTCAGCCCATTGGTATAGCTTTTTGTAAATTGCTTTGGTTAAGCTCTGGTTGGATGTGGCATTTAAAATCGGTTGTTCTTTTTTATTTCAGTCAAAGGCAATCTTGGAGACCTGTTGTGCGGAATGATCAGTAAGGAAGTACTTGAGCTTGACTAGAGACCATAGATTCCCCTCCCAACAGTCCTGCACCTTTAAATTTAACTCAATGTTCTAAGATAGAGGTTCTAGTAGTTCTGTGTGGCACCATCTATCCCGCTAGAACTGAATTTTTCCCTATCCCAGATCCCAGAAAAACTACTGTTTGGCATCCTCTCTAGTCTTGAGCATATTTTCTTAGGTTCTGCAGTCCCCAAGTCTCTTAGTTACCTTGTTTGGGTAAGAAAATCTACAATTTTTAACCAACAAGAACTGTGCCCATAGTGTATCTTGTTGTCTGAATCTAAACCATAGTCTGCACAAGTAGATATACTGAAGTTTTTGTAAGCCTCTGAACCCCAAACCTCCTGCTGATGAAAAAGGTTTTGTATTCTTTTTCCAACTAGCCCATATCATTTGCTTTCTCTGACCAGCCCAGAGAAACATGTTAAAACTTCTCTCTAAAAGGATTTGGGACTTTTCTTCCTAGCAACCATTTGCAGAATGTAAGAAGGGAAAGTTTTAGGATGTTTTTTAATAATGTGATTCTTCCTCCATTTGATAAAAATGAGTTAGTTCAACAATGTAATTATCCATAGGTTTTATCCACAGCCTCATCAAAATGAGACTGCTTAGTCCTTCTTTTGAGCAATTACACTCCCAAATACTTGAAGGGAATGTACATAAAGGAGAAACCAGTGAGATTGATGATCCATTACTTGGTTAAAGGGGGAACCTGTTTGCTAAAAAGGGCTTGGCTTTTATCTTTGTTGAATTCCAACCCTGAAGTCTTCTGAAACATCTGAAGGCATCCATAAAGCATTCTTGTAGCAGCTTTGTTTGACCTTAAGAAAATAACATTTTCATCAGCATATTTCAAATGATTGATGTCTAGAGTAGACCATTGTTGATATTGAGTATAGTTTTTCCTGTTCCTTGGACTGTCTAACAACCTAGAGAGATAGTCCAGTGTTGAATGAAGATTGTAGGTGATAGGGGGTCTCCTTGTTTTAGTCCTCTAAATGCTTTGAAGAAACCATGAGCCCTTCCATTAATCAGTATAGAATTCCTATTCCCTTCGAACCATCTTCTAATAGTCTGACAAGAGGCATTTGAGAAACCTCTTGCCTTCAGCATTCCTAGCATAAGTTCCAGTTTATCATGTCATAGGCCTTCTTTATGTCTAATTTATAAATCAAGTTGCCCCCTGCAAGGCCTGTCAAAGTCATGAAGTAATTTTTGTGTTAACAAGACAATGTCTCCAATGTAGCTTCCCTTCACAAAGGCTGCCTGTTTGGGGCTTATTAAATGCTGCAAATGAGGTTGAATCCTGGTCAGCAGTATCTTGCTTTTAATTTTATTGATTACATTAGTGAGGCTGATAGTCCTAAAGTGTTGCCATTGCTCCTTTATGTTAGCTTTTGGTATAAAGACAATATTAGTTGCCCTGAAGTAATTAGGTAGCTCAAGACCCTGGAAGAATTCTTGGATGATGGCACCACATCATTTGTTATAACATCCCAGGTCATTTTGTAAAAATCAGTGGTGAAACCATCTGGTCCTGCTGCTTTGGAGTTATCTATTGAATTAAGAGCTTGTTTGATCTCCTCTTCAGCTGGGGCATTTGCTAGGTTTATGTTAGCTGTATAGATCTGGTCTGAAGTGAACAACTCAGGGTCTAACTATCCTCTATTGTTTGATGAGCAAGTCATTAGCTGCTGACAATACTGCACAGCACTCTCAACAATTTCAGTATCTTCCCTTATCTTATTTTCATGGTCGTCTTTCATCTGATGGATGATGTTACATTTCCTTTTTGTACGTGATACAAGCATGGAAGAACTTGGTGTTCCTATCCCCCTCCATGAATTTATTAGTGGCAGCTTTTTGTTTCAGAAATTTCTCTTGTCAGGTCACTGCAGTAAGTAAATTCTTATTTTCTTTAGAGTGGCCTCATCATAACAACAGGTGGATCCTTTCTAGGGTCAAAATTTGGAGTCCATTTTAGTATCTTCATTGATGATCCAACAATCATTACATATTGCTTAGCAAACAATCTTGCATAGCCTTCTTCCACTATAAGTTGGATGAGCAGATGTCTTAAATCCAGTAATCCAATCTATCAGGCCCCAATAAATTGCAGAGAATCAAAAAAATACCTTACCAACCCCATATTAGGGTGCCCCTATAGAAACTTTCCAATGAGAGTAAACTTCACTTCTGCATTCATATCTGGGATTTCTTGTGCAGAGAGAAACACAGGTTGCTCCCCATCCTTTACACGAACAGGATGTAAGCAAGGGGAAGACCCCTTACCAGCCAAAGTGTCCTGAAATGCTTGGGGGAAAACAAGGTGTTCAGGATCCTGAAGTATGTCCCTTGCTTTGCCAACCACCCGTGCATAGGTGGCCTGTGTCCATTGCACATTTATGTCAATATCAATAGGTAGAGCCATAGGAAGCACCAACACAGAACAACACTTCCTTATCCCCCAACGGAATAATAAAAATTTGAAAAATCCAGAACCCAAGAAGGAGAAAATTAAAAAACAAGCCTCGAAAAGAGAACCCATTAAGAAAAGAAACTCCAAGAAACCACCACAGTCACTCCACATGCCACTAGTCAGCCATAAGGATTCATCCTCTCCCTTGAAACACTAGCAGAGCTCCTCCTAACGCAAACACCATCTTTATATATATATATATATATAATGGTAGAAGGAGCATTATTTGGCTCCTTACATGTTGATCAGTAAAAACAGTACAAAGATAGTAGGTTAGAAAGGTCCCTATCTAGATTACCAAAATACAATGTAACTCACACCTAAAGGGGAAGACCCATCCACATACAGTCCCACCTTACAACAGACATATATATGTGTGTGTGTGTGTGAAGGTATATATATATATATATATATATATAGAACTGTAAATTTTCAAGTATATAGTAAACAACACAAGACTTAATAAACTTGAAGATAGAGAAAGATATTTTAGAGGAAGATCAAGGTCTCCTTGGAGAGAGGACAGTGAACCCATTAAATTGGTTAACACTGATATTGAGATGTGGGACCTCAATAGTATCACCATGAAGTAAGAGAGCTAATGGAGTTGTGGGTCTAGTAGCAACTGATAGAGAATTAGAGTGAAGTCCTTATCTAGCAAGCCAATTGGCAGGTTTATTTTCCTCCCTAAAAATAAAGGAAATAGGGAAGCTGAGGATGTTTTTGAAGTTTCTAATTTTGTGTTTCAAATGGGTGTGGTACCAGGATGATTATTCTTAAGATTCTAGAAGTTTGATGAGCAAAAGAGAGTCCACCTCAATCTAAATGTTGTACCATTCAGCTTTGCAAGCAAAAGTTAAAGCCCAGAAAACAGCTATAAGTTCTGCCTCAAGTGCATCTTTGGATATATATATATATATATATATATATATATATATATAAAATATAACTCAAAAGAGAGCCTCCAAAGCGGGCGACGGGATTCTGATTCCGGCGACCAACAACTTTCACATGACGACCCCTCTAACAAAAAAATATAGTGCCGACCAGCATCTGGCTACTCCGCTGGGGATGAGTTTCTCTCTCCATTCAAACCAGGGATTATTTTCTTCATACATCGATAATTTGTTCATGTCCTTTATTAACCAAATTACTCTTCTTCCATTGACATGCTTGATCCCTGCATACTACTAACATGCACAGTACAACAATAATTTAGATTATATTTCACTTATATTTCCTTACTTTGCAAAAAAACCAAAAACTTGATCCTGAAGAAGAAACTGAAGAAAAATAAGAGTTTAACTTTTAATTTATATATATTGGGATACTACGCAAGTATACTTATCGTTATCAAGTAATATAGGACTTTATCATTAAGACCTGAATATCAAACCTACGAGAATTTATACAATATGCATATTTAGAAAACTTTCTATTAAAAAAAAAACAATTACTTAAACTGAATATGTTTTGCAGCAATAAAAATTCAAATATTTTTGGTATTTTTGATATCATGATATAACAATAACAATTTAAAAAAGATAACTAGAGTTTTTGTAGAAGAAAAGCACTAAGTATGAAAATATCTTTCTTCTTCTTATGAATCAGTAATAAGTATAGGAATTCTGTTGTGGAAGTATGCAAATTATGTTGTGCCAACTATGAGCAATAATATTCTTTACCCTTACTAGAGAAGTTATAAAGAACATTGGCTAATTTAAAGTTTGAATAGTTTTGCGGACCGGCTAGGTAGGGAAGATAATAGCTCTCACTCTAGAGTTCCCTCATTTCCCTCCACCTGAGGGCTAACATCTCATATCAGAACCTAAAATAATAGACCAAGTTGGGGGCTTTAACTTGTCACTTTAAAGTCCTCTAACTCTACACCCTTCAATGAATATTTCCCTATTTATTTGCACTCAATCATATGAACTACATTTTCTTTCATACAAGCTCATGTGATTCTTTCCAACTGTTGACAGAGACAATACCGGCTCGGTTTTTACATGTTCTCACAACAAATTTTAACATCTGGATTGCGAAAATCAAGAAGTAAATGAAGTGTAAGGATTTAAATCATCACAACTTCTTCCATCATTCAAGATCAATACTTTCCACAACTTCCGTCCAAAACTTAATTACTTGTCATTTTAAGATGAAAGATAAAGAAAACTACTCAGAATCCATGGAGAAAACCAAACCACACTTTAGTTTAGAAGAAGAAATCATTGTCAAACCAACAACAAGTCTCAATTAAAACAAAAGTAGTCTCAAAACAAAAAGATAAAAACTTATCTCAAGTCCTTCACCAAACACTTGAAGTTCCTTTGATTCTCGTTCTCGTCTCTTTACAATCCTTTACAATCACTCAAAATAAAATAACAAAAAGGATAAAATAAAAGTAAATGTGGTGCCTGAAAATCTCTCTGAAGTAACTACCAAAAGAGAACTTTCAAATCTTTTCAATACTTTCAGGACTCTTTTCTAAGTCCTCTCTTCTTTCTTTTATAATTTTCCAAAAGGTGCCTTGATTTCTCTTCAAAATATTTTCTCTTTAAAATATGTCTAGATTCAATCTATTTCCCTAAGAGATGCATCCCTTCGTGATAATGTTTGTCCATGGTGGTTATAACCACCTATTAAGCCAATGAGTAACTTAAAAACCTCTTCAAAATTCCCAGAAACCAAATTTACTCGTCCAATAACTGCCACTGACGCTTAAGCATGGGGCCTCTGGCACTTAGATGTAGCCTTCTCTATTTAATCGACACTTAAGCACCAAATCTGGTGCTTAGATGCCAAAACTCTTTTGTACATTTTTCACCTTTTTGCTCTAAATTTGATCCTTGTTCACTCCTTTAAGCATTTTTCACCCTTTTTACCTATATCTGCAAGGCCTTTTTACCTCACCCTTTTTACCTATATCTGCAAGGAAAACACAACAATACCTTTCATTAAAGTGCAATATCTCAAAAATAAATATAAAAATGGGTCTAAAACACCATATATTTAGGTGTATCAACGCTTCACTCATTTATTTCTTGGGTAAGTAAAGTCAACTCTTTCGGACTTTATGACCGCCTGTTCAATCACCTTTGAACAGAAAAGTTTAGGAGTTCATTAGGACTTTTGATCTTTGTGTGGGGTCAGAACCTCAATAGATGTGTTGGAGGAATAGTTCCGCTCGGGCGATATGCTTTGTGGTCCCGCTGTTAGTCCTAAACTTTACTTTCCCTTTCAAGTTTGGTTTGCTACTTTGCAAATTAAATCAAATTGTGTTGTGTTGCACTTGCTTTTTAAATCTTCTTTAAGTGATTAATTATATTATCCTATTTTCAAAGTTACTTCTACTAAATTTTGAAATATTTTTCACAAACTAAAATTAAAATAAAGACTTGCCTAGTTTATAGATCGACCCTTTTTAATTTTTTGTGCTTGCACTAGAATTACAAGGTATCGGCCAAATAACTAACCCAGAGTTTTCTTTTTGAAGCTGCTACAATGGCGTTCCCTATGCTCTCTTTCTCGTACAACCTGATGACGAGCCGTGATGCCCTCAATGTTGCCCCCACCATTGTGTTCGAAGTCGAATTTGAAGATCTCAAGGTAATCCTTGGAAAGCTCCCTTCGTTGTAATGAAAGTTACCGCTCTGGAAGTTCAAGAGCCATCTGTTGAGTTTAGTTTGAACTGTCGTTAGGATTTCCCTTCATACAAGAAGGTGAAGAATACTGCCACCATGACACCTGCTAAGCCTATTTTTCTTGCTTCTACTAAAGGAGAGAAGGTTATGATCATTGAAGATACAACCGAAGGATTCACTGTCCCACCATCAGTGTTTAAAATTGGATCGAGTCTGAAGACCAAAGACTACGCCATTAACTTGGTAACAAAGCAGAAACTACAGTTGAAAGATTCGAAAGGCTACTAAATCTCATATTTCTGAAGAAATATTTGTTGATGAAATTCCTCAACAAGAGGATCTAGGATTGCAGGAAACCTACCCGCTTCTGTAAGGGAGTAGGTTCCATTCTTTAGTGGACACCAATGGGTATGAAAGTATCCCTTAGATTGCTGCGACTTTACATTTACCTCATGGACATGGTGGGGAGAGGAAGAAGCCCGCTCCAATCACCCGGGTTAGTACAGTATTCTAGAGACTAGCTGCCAAAGAGGGTTTTTCAGCCGGTGAATTACTTAAACGAGTGGGATGTTCAGTAACCCCTTACATGAAGACAGAAATTCTAAGAGATATCTGATCTGTCAAACGATCTCAAAGGTCAACTAAAACTTTTTCTGCTCGCATTCCCATCTGATTCCGCCTGAAGCAGAGTTGTTACTATCATCAGTGTCACCGGTCTACCGTTGATGCTCCAGGACCAGCAAGCCGTCAACCAGTTAAGTCATGTTTGGGTCTGAGAATTCGACCGGTTACCAGTCATAGGGACGTCTCTAAATTCTTGAAGGAAAAGATGAAGAGGTTACCGGGTACTGTATCTAGTCTGCACTATGGGGAGCATACCTTTCTTCGGCATGTCGATGCCTCTGTTAAGATACCCTGTCTGAAGATGTTACCATCTAAGAAAAAGGTATGGGTACCTAAGGTTGCCATACCAATATGGTTCAGTGAGCCCATAGGGCAAGAACATTGAATGAAGCAAGGGTCTGAAGAATCTGACATTGTTGCAGCTATTGCTAGCGAGTTGGATGAACATATGGAGGATGTTTAACAGAGTCCCCCAAATCTTAAGATGATACAAGAATTAGTAATTGAAGAAAGTTTGAGAAGCTCAGGGTAGATATTTGTAAGTTAACTTGAGAACATGGAGTTTTCGTGGAAGATGATGATTAAGATTTTGACTTTAATAAGTATCTCGATGAAGATTTCATGGATAATCATGCCATAAAAAACTAGAGTTGTTGCATCTGCGCACGATGCCCAACCTCTCTTTGAAGGGAACATCGTAGAAGATCTACATAGGAATGTTTTACCAAGGGATGAGAAAATTAGCCAATAGGAGAAAAGGATGGTAGAGATGGTCACTTCCATGGCTGCTATTGCTACAATTCACGGAAAGTCTTAAGCACAATAGTTAGCTTCTCCAGAAGTCAATCAGCCAGAGATTATACTTATCACCACTGAAAGGAGGCAAGTTGCCTTGGCTAACAGAGATGATCAAAAGAAGAAGGATTCTTCACCGAGTGTCATACTAGAAAAAGAATTAAGACAAATGGTTGAACAAGTTCGGGAGGCCTTAGCACATTCTAAGTGCGGTGCATTTATTTTGAAGGGTAGATGATACACAGAGGAGTTTGTTGTCGTACCCTGTCCTAAAGATTTTGTGTCACAAAAATTTAAGATATTTGACGAGACTAGAAACCCCAGACAACACATAACAAATTTTTGGGTCAGTTGTGGTAGTACCGAAAATAACGAATCCTTGCTTTTCTGTCAGTTTGTCAGCAGCCTATCAAGGATTGCATTTGATTGGTATGTCGAGCTACCCAACTGATCAGTGAAGACATTTGTCAAGTTAGAACAGTTGTTCGTGAAGAGATTTGCTAGAGCACAACTTCAAGTTTCTATTGGAGATCTCGTAAAAGAGAGGCAAAAGCCTAACAAGACTCTAGCAGATTATATCTTGAGGTGGAGAAACCTTAGCATGAAATGTGAACCTCAACTACAGGAACATCATGCTATTGAGATCCTACTAAAAAGCATCCAGGGGCTAGTAGCTTTCATGCTTAAGGGACTCACCATCAAGTCCTTAAAAAAACTACTCAGCAAAGCTAGCAATTTGCAAGAAGAATTTAAACACATGGATTCTCTGGAGAAATAAAAAAAGGCCAGAATAGCCCGAATATTTGAGAAGATGTCTGGGACAGTGGCAATGGATGATAAGGAAAAGTAACCAATGAACATACAGCTAGAACATTCTTGTCAAAGTTCCCAGTCATAATCATAACATGCTCCATAATATGGCTAGTCTAGCCAGCAGAAGCATCAAGGAGGATCATATCAAACAAGAAAATAAGAAGGGTCTAACCCTTTTGGAACAAAAGAAAGTAGTGTATTCCTTCAAAGATGAAGTTATACCCAAAATGTTCAAAAATCTAATGAAGAAGCCTGAGTTCAGATTGCTAGGTTCAAAGAAACCTAAGGAAGTGAACAAGAAAGATCAGCCCAATTATTGCCCATACCATAGAAAGCTTGGACATATTATAGAGGAATGTTTCATCTTCAAGAATTGGCTTGAGAAAAATCTTAACGAAGAGAATATAACAACCCCAAAAGTATATTTAAAAGAACCTGAAAATGGTTCCATCAATATGATTTCAGATGAGCCAATCACTCTGATAGATATGTATTTAGAAGAAGATGGATGGACTACAGTTTGGAGCAAGTCAGCCAAGAAGATATTGGATTAGGTTCAGATCGCTTCAACACAAGCAGCCGTTCAGAGTCTTCAGCCTGCTCAGTCCAAGATGGAGATTTTATCAGAGAAACCACTAATCCCGATGTAAAATGTAGTTGTGTAAAAATTATATAGTTGACTCTGCAATGCAACGATGCCAAATGCTTGATCCAATATTTTATGAATTAGAAACTTAAGAAATTAATTTTGGGATTCTATACAAGTATATGTATCGTTATCAAGTAATAAATGACTTTCTATTTAAGCATAAATATCGATCCCATGGGGAAGGTTTAAATTTGAAGTGATAAATTTACTAGGAAATTCACAGAAAGTCAAAATAAAATTACTGTCACTAATTTCAAATGTTGAGATATTATCATAACTAAATTATCTAACTAATAATAATACTGAAATACAAAGTTTAAACAGTAACTGCTAAACTATTAAACTATGTTTATGTGATGAAGATTTCTTATGTGAAAAAGCATCTTTCCCGCTACAATGAGATTTTTGGTAAAATGAGATGAGATAAATGGTTCAAATATGTATTGTGCTAAATAGGAGTAGTTTTAATTCTCTACCCTGATACAGTGTTATAGAAAATCATTGGCTAATCCCAGGTTTAGTTCCAAAATCCGTGGCTAGTCTAGGAGTATACTGGCTCCCACTCCAGAGCTCCCACTTCCCTTCACCTGAAGGCTAACTCTCGCTTTTGTTTTTAAACACTAAGACCAAATCAGAGATTTTAATCTGTCACCCTAAAGATTCTCCAATTCTACACCCAACAAAGTATATTTTCATATTTTCTTGCACTTAGTTTCATGAACAAAATTCTCTTTCATGGAATCAAATGTAGAACTCATACTTCATTTCCCGGATCATATGTTTCACAACATATTTTAACAATTCAATTGGCCAAATCAAAAAGTGAATTAAGTTTCGAGCTAAAAAATCATCACAATTTATTTAATATTTTAATATTGGCACATCTATATTATCTCTTCATTTTATCATATCTCAGAGTAGGGAGAAAGATAAAGTAAACTACTCAGACTTCATGAGAAAGATACAACAAAACATAAATTTCATATATAAAATAAAGTTTATACACCACTAACAAAAATAACAAAACTTATCTGAAACTCTTTCTCAAAGAAAATCCCTTGTAGCCTCTTAACCTTTTCTAGGAAATGAAGGAAGAACAAATCTCCCACTTTTCTTCTTCTCCAACACTTCTAGAAGAGAGTTTGCACTTAATCTCACCACAAAACTCTAAATTATAAGAACAATGGACTCTAAATGGTTGTGGAATGAAACATGGAAGAATGTGTGATGCGTAGAAGGTTGAATTGGGGCTGTGAATTGGGACGATGAGATGTAAGGAAGAGTCACTTTTCTGATTAATTTTGACCCCAAATAAAAGGTTGAATTGGTTCTCCAATAGGTGCCTCCAAAAACTCTTTGCCTCCAAAAACTCTTCGTGCCTCCAAAAACTCTTCAAAAAGCGTCCAAATTTGTTGAATCTTCTAGAAACAGGGGTTGAACCGAAATTGGCATCGTCGGCGCCCATTTTGGCATCGTCGGCGCCCATTTTGGCATCGTTGGCGCTAGTGTTTTGCAATTAAATTCATTCTCTCTGACAAACGGCGCCATCGGCACTGAACAAAATTTTAGCTTCTTCATTTTTGCTCCAAATTTCATCCTTTTTACTTCCTTTTTGCTTCGAGTCCTAAAATTCAATAACCTGCAAGAAAACATAAAAATTCCTTCCATTAAAGTGCAATATCACAAAAAAAGAGTAAAAAATTTGGTCCTAAAAATGCATATATTTTTTGTCTATCAAAATTCCTTAAACTTATATGTTACTTGTCCTCAAGTAACTCCTCTACTACATAAAAATGTGACTTATGGTAAAGATATGGTAAAGAAGTAAAGAATTTAACTTTTAGATTTATATATCTTAGTCCACTAAATACAATAACATAACTTAAGAAAAATCCAAAATAACTCCAGTTAATACTAAAGGTATAAGAATATTTAGCAATCAAGTCCAAAAGTTCTGATTCTCTATTCTCTTGATGAAAAATTGCAAATTGTCATATTAAAGTCACTTAAAGTATTCATGTGAAAAAGAAGTTCATAAAAATTTACTAGTAAATAAACTAATACTCAAAAAAAAGTTTAGAAAATGTAGCGAGCCTTCTTTTTTAAATTGATTCAAGTGAAACCAATTTTTAATTAGGCATCTCTTCAAGCTTCTCCCCACATCATTTTTTTTCTTTTTCTTTTCTTTTCTTTTCTTTTTATGTGTAAGGATTACTATATCTGGATAACCTTTACTGATTTTGAACTTCACTATCCTCTTCTTAAAGTCAAAAACTTGTCACCTTTCTTCACTTAACAAATTAATATTAGCTTAAAGATTTCATAAGGTTTAATTCTTTTATTCTTACATGAACCCTTAAGATTTTAATGTTTCAAAAATACAATTTTCTTTACTTAAAATAGAAAAACATAGTCTTTTTCTTTTATACCAAATATCTTAATCTGTAAAATTAACCTTTATTATTGAAAATTTTTACTTAAGCTTACTATATATTTAGAAATATAAATATAAATATAGTTATCTATAGTTATCTAAAGTTAACCCCTAATACTAAAGATCATGTTAAATTAAAAAAAAAATTTAAATATACGTATAAAATCTGCTAAGAAAGAGTTAATTACAATACATTTAATAAATGAAATAAACTAACAGCATAATTAAACTAAATTCCAGAAATGAAAATAGTTTTACAACCTACAGTTCACAACTCAAAATAATAATAAAATAGAGTCTCACAACCTAACAAACAGTCTCACTAATATAACAAAAACAAACAACACAATAACATAGTACAATCAAACATACACTAAGAAATATTAAATCACCAATCATCATCATCATCTTCTTCTTCTACATTCAAATTCTGCTGCTGATGTGGAGTAAAAATAGGGTGAGTAGGAAACTGAACTGAATGATCACCCTTCATGTATCTCACCAATGCATTATCATAAGCAACATCATATTCAAACTTTTGTCGTATCAAATCATCAGTGTGAGCATTTCTGGCATCCATGTTTTGCAACCTATGATCCGTTCTTAAGATATCTCCTTGCTGGATCATCATCTGGACCAATAGTTCTCGAAGAGTAGGGTCAATAGAAGTAGGGGTTCTTGAAGTAGAAGGAATAACTCTGGTCTTACTTCCAGATCTCCAATCACCATGAGATTTATATGTCTTATATTCGCAGGCCCAATAGGTCTTAGAGGCTCAATCCTCTCTTCCACAGGTCTAAAATCAACTTCTGCCTATTCACAGTGGAAAAATAAGTGCAGGGTGTGCCAAACCACCAGTGGTCTCTCCCAAAATAATAGAGCTAGTGTTCCAGTGATCTCTCCCAGAGCAGTAGATCGACTGTTCATACAAATAATAGAGCCTACATTTATGTCCATCACTTGTTGAATACAGAAGTTCAGGATGGCTCAATCCTTGGTCACCTCACTATGATGATTTATTGGAATCATTCTTCCAGAAATAAAGTAGTGACAGGCATTAGATACTACATTAAGCATAGAAAGAGGAAAGTTTACATTAACACCATTTTTAACTTTCCAAGTCCCTCTTCCATCAGTAAGATAAGAAATAACCTCATCTAGGCCTCATTAGTAGCAGGAAATGATTTATACTGGCAACTGTAAACATCTTCCAACTGATAAAACTCATTAATTTTGTTTGGAGAAAACTCCACCATTTCCCAAAAACAAAAAAAAATTCATCAGAAGCTTCAGTAAAGTTGGCATAGAATTCCATCACTACACCAATAATCGCATCGGCACTAAAATAACAGAAATTTTCCCACTGCTGAGCATTGATTAATCGCTCGACTTCACCACCGGGATTTTTAAAACCACGATCTGTAATTACTTTTTTATGTTCAAGTAGATTATTGAACCGAGCACTAGCTCTGAAGCTACCAATTTTTTTTTTCATCATAATCTACTTTTCTTTTTTCTTTTTCTTGTTCTTGGTGCCATGATAAATCTAGAGAAAATTTGAAAAAAATTTAAATAAATTCCAAAAATTCTAAAAATCACAAAGTAAAGTGCTTTATACTTAAATCTACTAAGTAAGAGTTCTTTACCAAAGGATTCTTTACTTAAATCTACTAAGTAAGAGTTCTTTACCAAAGGATTTTCTCAAAATCTCTCAAAAAATTTCAAATTTTTTGGATCTCGACAATGTGAGATAAATCCTTAGTGAAAATAAAAATTTTTTAGTTCAAAGTGTAGCTCTTACCCAAAGTGTAGCTAAAGTGTAGCTCTTACCTAGAGAAGATGAAATTAAAACTTCCTTTGCCTTAAAATCGCCTCAAATCCAAGCAAATGTGAGCCCTAGGTGCAAAAATTGGAGGTTGAAGGTGACTCAAAAGGCAAAAATGATGGTTTAAGGTGAAAATCATGAATTTTAAAGGGTAAAGGTTGTTCTCGGGTCAAGGGCATCGTCGATGCCCATGCCAGTGCTGTCGGTGCT
The DNA here is from genome assembly GCF_001263595.1 of Phalaenopsis equestris. Taxonomy (NCBI): domain Eukaryota; kingdom Viridiplantae; phylum Streptophyta; class Magnoliopsida; order Asparagales; family Orchidaceae; genus Phalaenopsis; species Phalaenopsis equestris. The sequence continues at coordinate 81,100 of NW_018250862.1, forward strand.
ACAAGCATAAAATTTCTATTTCCTTTCAATTTTAAATTTCCTTTCAATTTTCTCCAAAGTTTTTTTAGAATTTTTAAACACAAATTTTTATCTAACAATAATTCACAAACAAATATTTTCACAAACAATCATTTTCACAAAAAAACAGCAAACTAACTTTTATATATGAAAATACACTGTTACAAACACATTTTTCTAATCACACTTTCTTTCTAATCACACTTTCACACATCACACTTTCACACATATTAAACAAACTAAATTATAAATCATCATCAAAATCAAGCCACAATACTAATCACTGACACAAAACTATACATACAATCAAAGTTCATAATCTTAAAGCAAAGCAAACTAAATCAAATCCACACAATAACATTAAGTACACATTAAGTACATAAGTATTTTAAACTAGAAGAGAGTCTAAATTTTTCAATTATTCTGCCTCATCTTCAGTGCTTTATCTTCCTTTGATATCCCCAATCAACTAGTAATTAACGTAAATATTGTAGAAGGGTCGGTACGAGAATTGATCAGTCAAATTTTCTTTGATCCATCCTTTTTCTTTAAACATCCGCACTAATCCTGCTTCAAATGTTCCAGTATGATCAAAATTTTCTTTCATCCTCCAATCTAGGTGATCAAAAAGGTACTTACGATCTCCTATTGCATTCATAATACGCTGAAGGTCTCTTTCAATTTTCTTTAATTTCTTTTCTACAGCAAGTGAACTTCCAACTGTTAGTGGCATCAATGGAGTTGAAGCATGAGTTGAAGCATGTGATGAGTGAGTGATCTAAGATAGTATCTAATTCTTCATTCCCATTCCCAACATAATTATCATCAATAAAAACCATGGGCTCCTAAGGTAATAAAACTTTTTTCAACTTTTATATGGAACTTGAGATTGACTGCAAAGTAAGAAAATTGTGGAAGGATGCCCATGTCCATAAATTTGCCCATTCATAATAATACCCATAATAGATTTAAATATGATAGATCCTATATCAATGGGTATTTCCATATTTCCATTTGAATGCAATAATTGAATGCAATAATTCAAAATTGCACTTTCTTTCGTGACTTTACTAATCTTCATCGTAGGGAGTAATCTTGCAGGAATGAAGAAATGTCTCTGCTTTGATATTGGATTTAGCAATGAAGCAGAGAAACTAACATATCCTTCATCTCGCATTTCCTAAATATCACTTTAATCCGTCATAAAATTATAGACAACTTACATAAAATCTCTAGTAGGGATAAAATTTGTATATTGACATATTAGAATATTTTCTATCATATACAACTCATTGATTCATGCAAGAATAAATGGTACGGCCTTACATCGTACGAAGACAAATCCTTGGAAAATTCCATGTAAGTTGGCATAGAATTCATTCACTACTGGTACAACAACTGCAGTGGTAGTGTAACACAGAACTTATCATCGCCTTTGTACAATGTTTTTATCAATCGAATAACTTCGATTAATCAATCCTTGATTGACAAAGCCTCTCTCCTTGATAAGCCTCTTCTTTGTAATAACTTTGTTGTATAATCTTTTCATGTCAAAATTGATAAACTTTCTTCTATTGAAAACTCCATGACTAGAAGTATTTTTGGAATTGGAGGCCATGAAATTTGAAAATATGAAGTTTTTGGTCGTTTAATGCAGTTTTTAAGACTTTAAAAACACCTCTCGACGGTTATTACGGAGCAAAATCTCGCCAAAATCTGCAAAAATCGGCCAAAACTGAAAACTGCTATTGGCGCCGTCGGCGCTCCTAATGGCGCTGTCGACGCTTTGGTTTCTCTACGGGCGCCGTCAGCGCCCATGCTGGCACTATCTGCGCCAGAGGCCAAATTCATGTCTTTTCATTTTTTTTTTCGTTCAATTTGATTCCAAATTTTCCTCTAATACCATTATTTGTCTTAATTTATAATATATAAAATTTTTTAGGATTATTATATGCTAATATTTAAACACTTATCAAACAAAAATAGGAATACATAGATATATATATATATATATATATGGGTTGCCTCCCATAAAGCGCTTGGTTTATTTTCATCAGCCCGACATACTATTTGATTAGTTGGGTTGACTTAACATTAAAACTTCTTTAAATTGTGGTATGTAACCTTCAGAATAATGTTTTAATCAATGTCTATTAACTTTAAATATCTTTCCAGTGTTAGGATCTTTAATAACAACAGTTCCATATTGATAGACTTTAATCACTTAAATGGTCCTAACCATCTGGATTTTAGATTTCCTGAAAATAATCCTAATCTTGCATTATATAATAAAACTTCTTGTCCTGGTTCAAACTTCTTTTGAAGAATCTTTTGATCATGCCATATTTTCTTCTTCTCTTTATGGATTTTTGCATTATTATATGCTTTATTTATAATCTCCTCAAGTTCATTGAGTTGCAATAATCTTTTCTCACCAGAATCCTTTAAATTAAAATTAAATTCCTTAAATTAAAATTAAATTCCTTAATAGAATTCTACTGGTAAGTGGCATGTTTTTCCAAAAATAAGTATATATGGGGACAGTCCTATAGGAGTCTTATAAGCAGTTATGTATGCGTCCTATAGGAGTCTTATAAGCACTTATAAGCAGTTATGTATGCCCATAATGCAGTATCTAATCTAGTAGACCAATCCAATTTATAAAGATTTACAAGTTTTTCTAAAATTCATTTAATTTCCCGATTTGATATCTCTGCTAGACCGCTTGTTTGAGGATAAGCAGTAAAGAATCTATGCATAATATCATATTTCTTCATCAATTTTTTTATTCTCTTATTCCTAAAATGAGAGCCTCTATCAGTAATAATTACTTGGCATTCCATATCCTGTAAAAATATTTTTAATTAAAAATTTAAAAACACTCCGAGCATCACATCTAGGTACAATAACAGCTTCAATCCAATTGGACATATAATCAACAGCAAGTAATATTTATAAATTCTCAAATGAAGGCATAAATTGTCCCATAAAATCTAATTCCCACACATAAAAAATTTCAACTTATAATGTGTAATTAAGAGACATTTTTTTTCTTCTAGAAATATTTCCTACTCGTTGACATCAATCACATGTTTTAATATATTCAGTAACATCTCTAAAAGAGTAGGCCGAGTAGGCCAATAAAATCCAGAGGCCAATAAAATCCAGCTTACAAAATCTTATATGTAGTTCTACTCATTCCAAAATGTCCTCCAAATTCTGAATCATGACATCTTTCAATTATCTGTTGAGTTTCCTCATAAGGCACACCTTCTAATAATTAGATCTTTACATTGTTTATATAGATATGGGTCATCCCAAAAATAGAATTTTGAATCATATATAAACTTCTTTAATTGTGGATTTTTTATTTCAGGTGGTAAAATATCACTTACAATATAATTTACTATATTGGCATACCACGGTACATTCATTTCATCAATACTATATAATTGTTCATCGGGGAAATTCTCTAAAATTTCATTTGCAAAATTAGTTGATATTTCTCTTTCTAGTCTAGAAAAATGATCAGCTATTTGATTATCATTTCCCTTTCTATTAACTACAGTAAAATCAAACTCTTACAATAGAAGTATCTATCTAATTAATCTTGGTTTAACATCCTTCTTTTGCATAAAATATCTAATAGCACAATGATATGTATGCACTATATATTTAGTTCCAATTAAGTAAAATCTAAATTAATCAAAGGCATATACTATTGCTAATAACTCTTTTTCAGTTGTTGTATAATTAATTTGAGTTTCATTAAGAGTTTTACTAGCGTAGTAAAGAACTTTGTTGTGCCTTTGTCCTAACACAGCCCCCATAGCATAATCACTAGCATAAGACATTATTTCAAATGATTTCTCCCAATCCGGTAGAACTATTATAGGTGCGGGTATTAATTTTCTTTCAATAATTCAAATACTTTAATGCATTCCTCATTAAAATCAAATTTCGTGTCCTTTTCTAAAGTTGGCATAATGGCTTAGTTATTTTAGGAAAATTTTTTATCTAACGCCTGTAGAAACCAGCATGTCCTAAAAAGCTTTGTACCCCTTTAACATTAGTTGGAGGTGGTAATTTTTTAATAACTTGAATTTTTATAGGATCTACTTTCATACCATTTTCTGAAATTTTATGCCCAAATTTTATGCCCAAGTACAATTCC
>NW_018250862.1:85342-92310 GCF_001263595.1 Phalaenopsis equestris
GGTTGATTTTTAGTACTAGGTTGATTTTTTCACATACTTTCAGAACTTTTTCTAAATTTTTTAAACATAATTCAAACAAAATTTCAAATACTGAAAAATCATCCATAAAAACTTCCATTCCATGTTCAATAAAATTGCTAAAGTTTGACATCATACATCTTTGAAATGTTGCAGGTGCATTGCATAGTCTAAAATGCATTCTATGAAAAGCAAATATTCCATATGGGCTAGTAAATGCTGTCTTCTCTTGATCCTCTTGAGCAATTAGAATTTGGTGATAACCGTTATATCCATCTAAAAAGCAATAATATTTGATCTCAGCCAACCTATCCAACATTTGGTTTAAAAGAGGTAAAAGAAAGTGATCTTTTCTGGTGGCCAAGTTGAATTTTCTATAGTTAATACAAACTCGCCAACCAGTAACTTGTCTTATTGGTATTAAATCTGTGTTCTCATTTTCTTCAACAGTCACTCCTCCTTTCTTCGGAACACAGTGAATTGAACTTACCCAAGCACTTTCTGAAATAAAATATATAATTCCAACATCTAGCCATTTTAAAATTTCTTTTTTCACAAATTCTTTCATTATTGGGTTTAATCTCCTCTGATGATCAGCTTTAGGTTCATATTGTCATCTAATAGGATTTTGTGCATACAAATAGAAGGACTAATTCCTTTAATATCTGTTGAAGTCCATCCAAAAGCCTTTTTATATTTTTTAACATTTCTATTAATTTTTATTCTTGAATTTATGTTAATTCAAAAGATACAATAACAGGAAATGTAGACGACTCTCCTAAAAACACATATTTTAAATGGGCAGGTAATATTTTCAGTTCAAGTTCAGGTGGTTTAATACTTGAAGGAATAAGATTTTTATTATCATTTTCCAACAAGTCTAAAGTTTCGAATTTGCCTGGAATATAATCCAAATCTTCTTCTTTTATTTTGTCCTTATTTTCAAAAAATTCTCCTTGCATTAATTTGTTTTCAAACTCAATCTTAAATTGCTCATTACTCAAATAATTAGTTACTTCCATCTTAAAAAATTCATTTTCTTTTTCTATTTCTGGATATTTCATAGCTTAACAATAACTCTCATTATCAATTTTCCTTTTTGCACATCTATCACAGCTCTCCCTATTATAGGAAATGGTCTCCCTAAAATAATAGGAATTTCTTTCCAATACCATAAAGTCTACAGGGAAAATAAATTTATCCACTGTTACTAATACATCCTCTATAACTCCTTTTCTCTATAACTCCTTTTGGATAACTCCTTTTGGATAAGTTATTGATTGATCAACTAACTGAGAAGTTACAGTAGTAGAGGAAATCTCTCCAAATCTAAACGTTTAAACATTGATAATAGCATAAGATTGATACTCGCTCCTAAATCACATAAATATTTTTCAAAAAACATTTCACCAATAGCACAAGGTTAGTAAAACTACCAGGATCTTTTAATTTTTCAGGAAACTTTTTCTGAATGATAGCACTACGCTGTTCACTGGGTACAACGGTCTCATGATCTGTAAACTTCCTTTTCTTGTTTAATATATCCTTCATAAATTTCACATAACTTGGCATTTGTTCCAAAGCTTAAGCAAAAGGAATGTTTATCATTAACTTCTTAAGAATTTTCAAAAATTTTGTAAATTGTTTATCTTTTTTCTTCTGCTTCAGTCTTTGAGGAAATGAAGGTAATGATTTTTCTAAAGGACCTTGTGTTTGTTCATTTTCATTTTGGTCACTTTCCGTTGGTTCCTTCTCTTCATCAAATTTAGTTTCTCTTTGGATCCTTGTAACTTCTTATTTCAACTTCTTTTCCACTTCGTAATTGAATAACTTTAATTTGCTCCTTATTTTGATCATTTGGATTAACTTCCACCATACTCGAAAGAATTCCAGAGGGTCTGTTACTAAGTGCGTTACTGAGTGCAGTAGCAATATGTACTAATTGATTTTCAATATTTCTAATAGCAGCCCCTTAATTCTGTATTTGATTTCCCATGTTTAACATTACTCCTTCCATAGTCAACTTTCTTTTCCTTAGCTTGTGGGTTGGGGTTAGAGTTAAATCCAGGAGGATAATAAGGTTGATAACTACAATTTCCTTGGTTAATCAAATTTCCTGAAGGATTCACCAAATTGTTATAATTATTCTAACTAAAATTAGGGTGATTTTTCCAACCAAGATTATAAAAGTTAGAATAGGGATTGTTATTTCAATTATTTATAGCATTTAAAGTTTCATAAGATGATTAAGTATTAATGATCTGTCCTAGTGAATTTTCCTCGAATACTGGGGGTTTTTTAGAATAGTTCACTCATATTTGATTAATCTTTTTTGAAATAGCAGCAATTTAAGATGCTAAAATAGACATTGCATCAGAATCATGAATACTAGCTACTCTCATAGGATTTACCCTTTCAAAGGGCCATTAAAAATTGTTAGTAGTCATTTCTTCAATTAAAAAATATGCTTCATCAATTCAATTAAAGAATAATATGCTTCATCAAAAGGTTTTGACATTAGTGATCCACCCGCAGCAGCATCCATAATAGATCTAAGTGATCCTGCTAATCTATTATAAAATGTTTGAATTATTAACCAATCTGGTAGAGCATGGTTTGGATATTTTCTAAGAAGTTCTTTAAATCTTTTCCAAGCTTCATATATCGATTCCCCGTCAAACTGACAAAAAAATGTAATATCATTTCTAAGCTTAGCAGTTTTTAAGGGTGGAAAATATTTAGCTAAGAATTTTTGGGATAGTTCTCCCTAAGTTCTGATAGATCCAAGTGCTAATGAATTTAACCAAACCTGGGCTTTATCCCTTAATGAAAAAGGAAAAAAGTCTAAGCTTAAAAGCGTCATTAGACACTCCTTCATATTTAAAAGTAGCATAAATTTCAAAAAAACTAGCAAAATGTAAGTTTGGATCTTCAGTAGTTGTTCCTCCAAACTGATTATTTTGTACCATTTGGATAATAACAGGTTTAAGCTCAACTGAATTAGCAGCAACATTAGGATTTTGAATAGTTAAGTGAAATTCATCTGCTGTCGGATTAGCATAATCTTTTAAAGGTCTTTTTTTATTTTCATTTATTTGATTATTTAAGTTATTCGTCATTTCTCTTAAGTTTGTAATTTCTTTTTTTTGTTTTCAATTTTTTCTAATAGTACACTCTAACTCTCAATCGTAAGGTATTAAACCTTCTGATCCAATTTTTTGAATAAACAAAAATAACAAGCAAAGAAAATTTTCTTAAAAATAAATTCTTAAAAAAAAATTCTTTTTGGATTTTTAAATTTTTTTTTTATTTTTAAAAATTTTTAATTCTTTTATACGTAATTATGTCTAAAATTTATAATTTACCAAATCTACTTAATTTACTGTTATCTTCCCCAATAATGACGCCAAAAACTTGATCCCGATGTAAAATATTGTTGTGTAAAAATTATATAGTTGACTCCTCGGTAACGGCGCCAAAAACTTGATTCTAATGTGAAATATAGTTCTACAAAAATTATATAGTTAAATCCGCTATACAACGGTGCCAAAAGCTTGAAACAATATTTTATGAATAAGAAATTTAAGCAATTAATGTTGGGATTCTACGCATGTATACGTATTGTTATCAAGTAATAAAAGACTTTCTATTTAAGCCCCAAATATCGGTCCTACGGGGAATGTTTAAATTAAAAATGATAAATTTACTAAGAAATTCACAGAAAGTCAAAACGAAATTACTGTCACTAATTTTAATTATTTAGATATTATTATAACTAAATTATATAACTAATAATATTATTGAAATACAGAGTTTAAATAGTAATTACTGAACTATTAAACTATATTTATGTGATGAAGATTTCTTATGTGAAAAGCATATTTCCCACTACGATGAGATTTTTTGTAAACTGAGATGAGATAAGTGGTTCAAATATGTATTGTGCCAAGTAGGAGCAGTTTTAATTCTCTACCCTGAAATAGTATTATAAAAAATTATTGGCTAATTCCAGGTTTAGTCCTTAAATTCGTGGCTAGGCTCGGAGAATACTGGCTCCCACTTTAGAACTCTCACTTCCTTTCACCTGAAGGCTAACTCTCGCTTTAGTTTTTAAACATTAAGACCAAATTGAGGATTTTAATCTTTCACTCTAAAGATGCTCCAATTCTACACCCAACAAAGTATATTTCCTCATTTTTTTACACTTAATTTCATGAACAAAATTCTCCTTCATGGAATCAAATATGACTCTCACTCTGTTGTAGGACTCATACTCCATTTTCCGGATCATATGTTTCACAACATATTTTAACAATTGAATTGGCAAGTTCGAAAAGTAAATTAATTTTGGAGTGGAAAAAACATCACAATTTATTTTATATTTTAATATTGGCACATCCATATTATCTCTTCATTTTACCATATCTCAAAGAAGGGAGAAAGATAAAGTAAACTACTTCGACTTCATGAGAAACATACAACAAAACACAAATTTTATATATAAAAGAAAGTTCATACAACACTAATAAACAAACAACACTTATTTGAAAGTCTTTCTTAAAGTAAATCCCTTGTAGCTCAAGCAAATCCCTTATTATCTCTTAATTTTACCTAGTAGCCTTGCTTTTGTCGTTCTCCAACACTCTTAGAGAAGAGTTCACACTTAATATCACCACAAAACTCAAAATTATAAGAACAATGGACTCTAAATGATTATGGAATGAAAAATGGAAGAATGTTTAATGCGTAGAAGCTTGAATTAGGGAGATAAGATGTCAGGAAGAGTCACTTTTCTGATCAATTTTGGCCCCAAATAAAGTTTAGAGTTGGTTCTCCAATAGATGCCTCCAAAAACTCTTCAAAAAGCATCCAAATTCATTGAATCTTCTAGAAACAGGGGCTGAACCAACATTGTCTCCGTCGGTGCTAGTGTTCCGCAATTAAATTCGTGCTCTCTGTCAAACGGCGCCGTCGGTGCAGGACAAAATTTCAACTTTTTCTTCTTCTTTTTTGCTCCAAATTTCATCCTTTTTGCTTCCTTTTTGCTTCAAGTCTTAAAATTCAACAACCTGCAAGAAAACATAAAAATACCTTCTATTAAAGTGCAATATCACCAAAAATGAGTATAAAATATGGGTCTAAAAATAAAACGTGCTAGCTAATCTTAAGAGGTTGCCGGCCAAATTAACATTTATGATGCTCTAATCCTGTCGAAGGAGATGAGAGGGTCTCTGGTTACAGCCTTGCTTGACCCAGAGATTTGCCTAATTCAGTTGTCCAACACATCCTTGCATGAAGTTTGTTCGTTAAAGGAACAGCCTGGGATAACCTTCATAGATGAAGACTTATTGCTCGGTACATCCGACCACAACCAACCACTCTACATCTCTGTTGACATCGACAGATTTATTTTGTCCAGAGTTTTAGTGGATCTTGGGGCATCACTTAACTTAATGAGAATACGGACGTTGGCATACTTGGATATTGAGGCTCAGGAGCTTACAACCAATAAAATGATGTTAAGAGGATTTAATCAGAAGGGAGAAAGAGCACTCAGATTGATTACACTGTTGATGAATGTTGGAGAACTAGTAACAATCGCAAAATTCCATATCATTATTATCGAGACCTCTTTCAATGCTTAACTTGGTCGATCATAGATTCATGAACACAATATGGTTCAGTTGTCTCTACATTAGTGTATTAAGTATATCAATGAAGGACAAGAACATTGCATCTAGGGAGATTTACAACCATTTTCAGTTCATGAAGTTAGCATTCATGAAGATGTTGCCTACTACACACCTCCAAAGAAAACTATCTTCTCTCATGAGGTTGTGACAAATAAAAGTGAAGATTCAGAAGGATCACAGGGGTAAAACCATTCAGCTCTGTTTCATTAATCTTCCACCACTCTTTTGGAACGAGTTGGTGATGGTTCTTTTAGTTCGCACGCTCGAGGTCGAGGACGGGGACGTGGACGGGGAAGAACCAATACAATTACTAGATGGACTTAGCCAACCATCAACATTGATGATGAAGAAAGCTTCGAGGAGGAAATGATGACGATAAAATAGAAGAACGATAAAATAGAAGAAACATAAAATAGAAGAAACCACAGTACAGGATATCTTTGGATGATGTGGAGAAAAGTGAATATGAGTCAATGTATGATCGAAAAAATCACTATGTGAATAACATGACCCTTAATCCGATTCTCCCTTAAAGATTTGAGATTTTAGAGGTCAAGGAAGTCCTTAGCGCTGGTTCAAAGCCGATCAAGATTTACGGTGCTTCTACTTCTACTAATCTTGAAAATTATGTAAATTTAGAAGAGGATTCTAAAGATTTAATTGAATTACCTTTTGGCTACTTTTCTCCTTGTGTATAAAGGTTAATTCAACAGGGATATTTGCCAAAACAAATGTCGGAAGATAAACTAAAACATTTTGAAAAATTATTGAATGTTGAAAGTCAAACTCTCAAAACTCCTAATTGACCACGACTTTATATATGCTTAAAAATATAAGTATTTAATACTACTGCTAAAACATTTGATTCTTCAGCAACTTTACCAAAACTTAATAACAATTATAGATTCGATAAACATAGACGTAATAAATATTCAATAATTGTAAAGCCACACTTATCAACGCAAGTATACATATCGCTCAAGTAATATAAGGCTCTAATGGAGTCCTAGATATCGATCCCACAGGGAGTAATATTAGAACTACGAACTAAGATTTTAGAAAAGCAATACTTTAATTGCAACAACGAAGTTAAATTTGCTTAGTATTGTAGTAAAGTTGATATTCAATTTGCAACAACGAAGCTCAAGTCACTAATAGGAAATTGAATAAATATGTAGTTTTAATAACTATTAAATAACTAAATATACTAATGAAGGTTCAAATGTGATATTCAATATATAAGAAAGCATCCTTCTC
>NW_018250862.1:92586-94003 GCF_001263595.1 Phalaenopsis equestris
AATTTTATTTCCCTATTTATTTGCACCCAACTTCCAAGGGCTTTGACCTCCCTAAATCTTGGATGTAATCTTCACTTTAGTTGTAAAACTCAACATATTTTAATAAATTAATTGGCCAGATTGAAAGTAAATTAAGATCAAAGTGAAATGATCATCACAATTTCCTTAACATTCTCATGGTTAAACCAATTCAAATCACCATTTTGTAAATCTCAAGATAACGAGAAAGACAGAGAAAACTACTCAGATCTCAAAGGAAAAACACAACAAAACTCGAAATTCATATATAAAAGCAAAGTCATACAAACTACAACAATAAATAAACTTATCTATAATTTCTCCCCAAGAAAACTCTTTGAAGTTCCTCTGAATCTCTTCCTTTCTTTACAACACACAGAATTCCTCTTTGAAGCTGCAAGGAGAAATAAATCTCTCACTTTCCCTCCACTCTTACAATCTCTCAAAGAATTCCTCACAATTTAGACTCTCTACACTTTTTCACACTTCAATTTTGAGCCTCCTCCTCTCTTAGAACCTCTAGAGTCTTCTCAATTTTTGGCCAAAATCTTCTTTTAGAGTTGTAGATGAGCTTTCCCAAGAGTTGTCTAAGCATCCCTTCAAAATTTGTCCTCATCCAAAGCCTAGTTGGACATAACCGCCGAGCTCGCCCTCGGCTGCCTTGAGGGCGCCGTCGATGGACCTTCTTAATGAATTTATTATGGAGTCTCAAGAAAATCTCACCGTCAGTGAGGTCGATGGAGTCGTCAGCGCCCTAGTTCAATTCTTCACATTTTGGCCCTTTTCCTTCCAAATTCGCTCCTTTTTGCATCTTTTTTTTGCAATGACCCTATTTCATCATTCCTTCAACCAAACATTAAAAATACCTTTCCTTAAAGTGTAATATCATCAAAAACAGTATAAGATAGGTATTAAAATCTCAACATATTTTCCTCTGGTCAAAATCCCCCAAACTTAACTATTACTTGTCCTCTAGTAATTTTAGTACTACATAAAAGTTATGATCTATTGTAATAAATTTTTAATTCAGAAATACTATAAGTTGGATTTAAATAAATATCATAGTGATATTTTCATAAAAAAATTCAAGTAATTGAATTAAATCTGTAGCCACAAGATTATCTAGTCATCAAGTTTAAGAGTTCTGGTCTTCTATTCTTTTCAAGAACGACTATATGTTACAATATTAAGTCACTTAGAATATTCAGATGATAGGAATTTCATGAGAACACTACTAGTAAATGATCTAATCCATAAGTATAAGTTTCGGAAAGTATTTAAGTTTTATCTTTAGGTAGGTCCAGTGAAGTCAATTTTCGATTAGGCATATCCTCAAGCTGGCATATCCTCAAGCTTTTTTTTCTTTCTTTTCTCTTTTTCATTTGGATTGCTTTCAATC
>NW_018250862.1:94381-97630 GCF_001263595.1 Phalaenopsis equestris
AAATTCACTACATAAAATCATATAAATAATTTTTGAAAATAATTAAATAGAGGACATCTAATAGTTAATCTTTTTCTTCCCTCCCCCATACTTAAATTTTTCAATATAAAATGATACTGGTGGAAAGAAAAACTCTAAATATAAATCATACCTCAGTATTTTAGGCATTTTCATCATTCTGAATTTTTTGCAGACCTTCTCAAAATTTCTATTTCACGTGGTTTGTAACATTAGGAGCTTTCTACACATATAAATCATTAGAGAAATTGCTAGGTAATGAAATTTTAAAATAATTATAAAGCTAAAACATTAAACAAGCACAATATTTCCTAACACAACCACAATACTACACAAAACAATTACAATTAAAATGCGAAAATAAAAATCACATTACATTACAATCCACAAAATATTACTCAACATTTATTATACTACACATGCAAATTTAACTACCACACTAACTTTATAACAGAAATTAAAAATTATCCAAGTACAACATAATAACAAAAATGAATGTCCAAATACACATAAACATCTATTTTTATTACAAAAGATCACAAAAATAAAAGTACAAGTACAATTACATCAATTACATTCAAATATCAAAATCCTAAACTATGTCTTCATCTCTTTGATCAGCCGATGGATCGGGCTGATATTGAGTATATCGAGGGCACTCAGGGAAAGTAACATCAGGCTCACCTCTGTAGTGTCGGGCCTGTACTTTCGTGGCTCGTTTTGTTTGATTTTGAGTTAGATTGGATCGAAATAGAATCAAGCTCAAAATAGAAATGAGATGGCTCAAATTTGAGTTATTTGGATCCGGTCCAGTTTGAAATTGGCTTGAATCGGTTTGCAATTGAAACAAGTTGGCTCCGATTCAGCTAGACATCGACTTGTAGCATTATATATAATTAAAAAAAAAAAAAAAAACTACTTCCAGTTCTCCATTTCTCATGGTGCAGCGGCCAGCTTGAAGTGCCTCTAGAAAGGAAAAATATTACGAGCAGAGTTTTTAAACTCATTCCTCATCTCAAGTTTCCACTCTAGAAAGTTGACAAAGTGCATAAATAAGGCCAGGATGTCCTAGACCTCCACTTGTCTCACTCCTTGTCATAGTCAATGTATTATTAAATATAACTCTCCCCATATTTATAGTTCTATTAATCTGAATACAGAAATTCAGAATAGCTCTATCTCTAGTTACCGCACTATGGTGATAAGTCGGTAACAGAGTAAAAGAAATAAAATAGTGTCACGCCTTAGAGGTGGCATTCAGCATGGAAGCAGAAAAATTTACCCGTTCTCGTTGTTTAATCTTCCACGTTCCTTTCCCATCAGTGAGAAAGTTGATCACATCATTCAAGGGGCCTTCCATCGTACTAAAGGATTCATAGTGGCAGCTATAAGAGTCTGGGACTTCGTAAAAGGTGTTGAAGCGGGTGGCATTAAATTCAACAGGAAATCTCCACACTTAAACGATTCCATCTTCAGAATAAATTACGTTGGTGTAGAACTCCTTCACAACATTTGCATCAGCTTTGTTGGTGGTGTAACAAAAGTTTTCCCACCTCTGCTCGGCAATAACTCGTTCAATCTCTCCTCCCGGGCTCTCAAAAACTAGATCTTGTTTACACTTCTTTCCTTTAATTTTTGAAGTAAATCTTGATTGAGCCATTGCATTGATTAAGAGAGAGTTGTTGAACTCAATTCGTCTCTTTTGGCGTGGAGCCATTTCAATCTAATCAAATCATAGAAAAATTTTGAAATATACTTCAAATATGCAAATAATGACTTCCAAAAGTAATTCTAAGTGTTCAAAACTAAGTTCCATGAATTTCTTCTCAATATTTTCTTCGCATTCTCAAATTTTTTGGATCTCCTCAATGTGGAAGAAATTCATGGTGAAAATCAAATATTTTTAACTTGGGGTGAAGCTCTTACCTAGAGAAGTTCAAATCCGGTGTCAAAAAGCCTTGAAATCACCCCAAATCCAAGATCTCTCAAGCCCTAGGACAAAAATTACGTTTTTTAGGAGGAAGGGGATGATGAATAGTGGCAGTTGACTGGTCAAAATCACGGTCAAAACTATAGTAAAAGGTGTTTTATTCACAATCTCGCCGTCAGCTCGCTCTATTGAAATTTAAACAGAACTCTCGAGAAAAATCTGTCGTCAACGGGGTCGAGGGTGCCGTCAATGGGGTCGAGGGCGCCGTCAGCGGGCTCTATTGATTTTGGTTCAATTCCTGGATTTTTATGCTTTTGATCAATTTTTATGATTTTGATCAATTTCTAGCCTTAACGACATCCATTCAATCATTATAGACATAATTTTAAGTGATTAAATGATGTACTTATCAGAAATAAACTTTCACAACACAAAACATCACATTTATATATAAATTCCAAGGGGTACAATATATGTTACATAACACGCCTAAGTTTGGTATTTTCTCAACCTTAATACATTAATTCAGCGTCGCAATCCAAGCCACAAAAACATCTTATGCTTAGTCTCAACTATATAGAGATCTAAAAACATAATTCTAAAGCAAAGCAAATGCAAAGTTCAAATCAAATTACATACATAGACGGACAGGTAGCAATATAAATCTACTATTTATTAGATTCAGTACTAGATTCTCCTCTAAGATAACCCATCTTGATTCAGTGTCGTAATCCAAGCCACAATACTCAAAATGCTGAAAACAAAACATCATATGCTTAGTCTCAACTATACAGAGATCTAAAAGCATAATTCTAAAACAAAGCAGATGCAAAGTTCAAATTACATAGACAGATAGCTAGTAATATAGATCTACTATTCATCAGATTCAGTACTAGATTCTCCTCTGAGATCACCCATTGATTGCACATGTACGAAGAGATTGTAGAAGGGTCGGTATGGAACTTCTTCAGTAGAATCATCCTCTATCAATTTCATCCTCCTCATCAGCCGTATCAAACTTCCTTTGAAATGTCCAGAGTGAGAGAAATGTTCTTTCATCCTCCAGTCTACATGATTGAAGAAATCAGAGATATTATTATTCACATTCATGACATTTTGTACTTCTCCAATTTCTTGATTCTGCGCAGGATCACCAGAGTCTTATCACCCATCCCTTCTAGTCACTGTCGCCACGACATACCTTCTTTGGGCCGCTGTCACCATAACACGCCCATCTCTTTTGGTCACTGCCGCCTTGGCACATAGTCGGGTCTGTTGACCTCACTTTTGGTTGAGGTCTA
>NW_018250863.1:0-1468 GCF_001263595.1 Phalaenopsis equestris
AAAAAAAAACAAAAACAAAAAAAAGTTGCACTTCCCTGAATAAATGCATCAACTGAACCACTATATCTATACTAGAACATAGCTAATTGATGTCGTGGCTTCTTTATTCCTCAAAGGTGATGCTAATAAACAATATAAATATATAATTCTATATATTATTCCACCAAGACAGACCAAATTCACATAAAATCTAAAGAAAGTGTGATCAAGTATTAATCCTCTACTGCTTTTAAAAGGTCCAACTATAAGATCCGAATAACATAATCCTTTTCATATGAACCGCCCACAACCAACTCCATTTGTGATCATTTCGCCCTCAACAAAGCGCAAATCGTGTGATTCCTCCTGTCCTTCGCATATCGCCTGATACTTCCTATGTTCTCCCTCTCACCGACTTCACTCTCTATACATGATGTCAAAAGTTAGGGCATCGAGCAGCCACCAAAGTCATCTTTGCCTCCTTCCTCCCTTAACACTTCTACAGTAAGGCAACCACCAAACTCCTTCCTCAGAAGCCACAATCGCCTTCCTACTTCCTTGCTTGTCAACAACTACCGAACCAGGCTCTGGTCAAACAACCCTCGATAGGGTGAAAAACAACAATAAGCCTTCTTTCATGGTTATCTTCAAATTAGATTTAGGTTAGTTTGTGCAAACTAAATTGTAAATGCCTTAGTTAGCTCAGGTTATTCATACGTTAAGGATCAAATGGTTGTAAATTCGATTTAGTACATAAGATACCTTAAATTTTTGTAATAATGATAATTAGTTTAAATCGATTGTTGGTTAGTCCCAATTGATTGGTAGCCTATTTGATAAATTGTTGGCACCTGCTTCTGCTTAATGGCAGTTCTATTAGGTAGGATCTTCGATTCAGACCCATTGAACATCATAGTTGAACGTCAAATAGATGTAAGTTTTGTATCATTCACCTCGAGAGAAGTTACTACTATTAAATTAATAAATGTATCATTCATTGTTATGGGTATTATCTTTGTTTGTATTAGATTCCTAACTATTTTATAGGTTTGTCGGCCATACTATTAAAATGTTGTTACTCATTATATATATGCCAGTAGATTTTTATTTTATATTCATAATGAATCGCATAAGTAGTTTTAGCCATAATTTATCATTGCATGAACTCTTGTATACTAAGTTGATTCCAGTAATTTCAGCATTGATTATAATTGCATATTATCTTTGTTTTAGCTTTAATTTTTGCAATTTACACTTGATATATAATTAATATTGATTATTAATAATAATAACTTAATTTGAGGGTGATGTGTGGAATGTTACAATAAGAATATCACGTAGGTATTAAGCCATTTGTTAATAGCTAGTCGGGTCGATGGGTCGATAAAGAAGTCATTTGATTTTCAAGGGGTCGATGCCTACCTATCCTCATTAAAGAGCATTGTAAAAACCAGTTTTATATATATATATACGAGTTCGATGGCTGTCC
>NW_018250863.1:1573-8117 GCF_001263595.1 Phalaenopsis equestris
CTTTTTTTTTTTTTGAGAAAGAGCTGCGGTGGCTCCCTAAGCATTAATTAAATGAAAAATACATAAATAGGAGGGGGGAGGATCCCCGTCTATGAACTAGGGGTTCTTCTCCCCACAGTACAACTCACACAAAAAGGAAACTCCAAAAATACACGTATACCCAAAACCAAAGAACAAAAATCCAAAAATAAATAAACATGTGTTGTGGTGTAACTTGAAATGTAAAAAATAGAAAAAAGATGTACAAAAAGTGTCTTCATGTTAGTAAAGTTCTCGGATAGTAGAGTTCTCCAAAAGCATTCCCGCGAGCAACCAAAAAACATTTGAAATACAGGAGCGTAGAGCAGAGAGGTCCAAAACAGCGGTAACAAGCAGAAGACGTGAGAACAAAACAGAAATAGGAATCAAGAACAAAAAGCAAGGACACAAAAACCGACCTGCTGCAAAAACATGGAAACCTGCCAAGCATAATAAAATCTCGCAAGAGGAGAGAGGCTTAAATACGGACATAAGGCAGATTCAAGTTATCTCAAATGAGGAGGCGTCTGAGAGGAGCAGGGGGGTAAATACCGACGTGACAGACCTCCCCTGCATGCTTGGCTAACCAATCAACAGAGAAGTTGCCCTCTCTATGAATGAATTTTCAATTTACCTCAAGATGTCTTTCAGCCATAAAAGTTAAAATATGTTTAAAAGTGCAAAATATATCCCAGAGGGGAGGAGAGATACCCAAAAGAGTATCATAGAGCAATTTAGAATCAGTTTCCATTTTTCACCTCAATTTTATGAAAATTGAAAACAGTAGCCACCACTAAAGCCAGAAAAACTCCCCAACATTCCGTGGTCAATGGGTTGTTAGCGACAACAGGAGAGGTGAAATAACAGAGACACCTACCCTCAAAATCTCTAAATGTGCCCCCAACCGCAGCATAATCAGAATGCCAACAGCCATTCACATTAATTTTAACAAAGCCCGGTGAAGGGGGAGTCCGCCTAATGAATCGGGGGGCCTTATTGTAATAGGCAAGCACATAAGCAACGGTCATAGAAGCAATGGGGGGAGAAGTGGTATTTAAAACTGTTTCTGGAGGTCCATAAAAACCAGAGGACCAATAAAGGGAGGGGAAACCCCCTTCTTTTAACATCAAAATCCTTCCATTGCCACAAATAATTGCTTCTATGACTATATATATATATATATATATATATATATATATATATTTTTGCTCCTACAACCCTAAAACACTTTTCAAATCATTAGATGACATTGATTAATCAGCCAAAACATATATAATAAAATTTTCACTTTTATTGTTCATGTTGCACGTCTCAATATTTTATCAATCACGTATTAATAGATAGTGGTTAATTGTTAGATTTGATTCTTCGTAATTTTCCTTATAGCAAGTTCTACTAGTGTGTTTTGGGTGCCATCACCACAAAGCATTTTTTTAGCATCAGCCGTGTTTAGATATTCTAAGTTTATATAATAGTTCTAGTTATATTTCTTTGATAGTTGTTGGTTCATTTGTATTTCAGTTTACTTTTTAGTTAGTTTCATATTGTTCCTTCAACTAAATCAGAGATTAACTCTTATATATGAAATAAAATAGAATTTATTTTTCCTTGTTTGCATTTGTTTTTTTATAATATTTGTAGATAATTTTTCCTTTTGTGAGTACAAAATAATTTTATATATTTTCAAAAAGTCTGGTATTGCCAAGATGTACCGCCCTTCGGACCTAAGATATAACACGAACTTACCCCCTCCCATTAAGCAAATGCAGGAATTATTAAGATCATAGGTTTAAAAGCAATTATGGTAAAAGAAATGAGAATTATAATCATATGCCATATGAATCGCACTAAAAAATAAGCTAGAAGCAAGTTTTGTACAATTACTTGGTACTAATGATTAACAATAGAAAGTACATAGAATCCAAGATAAATGAATTAGATTATAGAGCACTCAAAGTACAGATAAAACAACATGCGATGAAATCAAACAAAATTTGTGGGAATCATGGAGTTCCTTCAATGAATAGATGAATGCAAGTTGGAGGCTATTGGACTACAGCCAATATATTGTCCACAACTAACAACTAAAATATATAAGCCAGGAAGAGATGAGGTGCTAATGAGAAATAACCATAAGAACTAAGGAAATGAGACTAGCTTTATTCCATTAGCTCTTTTCCAATTTTCATATTTGAAATAAAAGAGGTGTTCACATTGAGAAAAAAAAAGCAAAATTTGATGATCAAAACTAAAAGAGAAATTAGGCTTCTTGGGTAAAAATAGAACTCTCTTAACGAAAACCAAACTACAAAAGATAAAATGATAAGAGCTTCAGAGGAATTAAAAAGTTCATCTGGTGAATAAATGCATTCAAGTTGTAAAGTATTTGATTAAATTCAATGACGTACCCACAGTTAATAACAAATATGGAGAAGACAAGAAAATATGAAGTGGTAAAGAGAAACAAACATATATATTAAATTAGTGGAGCATGTGTTATTCCATTGGCTCTTTGTCAAGTTTCACTCTTTGAATAAGGAAGCTACCACGTTGAAAAAAGTTAGTGATCCTTATCAATCAAGTTGAAATCACTTAGTTACATATGTTCGGCTTTTTTTTAATAGACTTAAAAGGTGGCAGATATTAAAGAAAAGATAACAAATTCTTGAAATGTGAAGGGAAGTGTAAAATCCAATAAAATACTAGATGGTTATGTCCTTCCTATAATAATGTTATAGTATTGGATTGGTCATAAAGTAAGGAAAACCTAATGCAATTTAAGGTAACAAACAACTTACATTTTGAAACATGACACAAAATATGATCATATATCATACTAATACCATACCATGCATCCCAAAATTAAAGACAGACAAAATCAAATTTGATCAAATGGTGTTAATATTAATGAACGCAAGATACAATCAAAACAAAACTTATGTGCGTACAAAGTGCGTACAAAATGTGTCATGAGTTCATTATAGAATGAAAAAAATATAGACACAAAAATTAATCCCAATTAATCAAATACAACACTAAATAAAAGAGATTAATGCAACTCAATGATTCATATCCACCCGTCTCACCCTTCACCAGTAAGTTGAAAGGCTTCTTCTTATAGATAGTAAGATGGAAAGCATTAGCAAGAAAAAAAAACCTTAAGACCCGTAAGGTTTAATTTAAGGAACTTCACCTTTACATACTTTGAATACATGATAAAAACATAGAAGTGCAATGCTTCTAAGACCCGTAAGGTTTAATTTTGTGAGGATTAAACCTGCAGCCACCTATTCCGACATAGTGCCAAAAAGGAACTTCACCTTTACATACTTTAAGCCATGGGGCCTAGCTCCTCGGCCACACTTTGATCCAGGTGAGCAAAATAAAAAGTGACAAGCTGGTGAAAAATCTTGGTCGATCAAGGAATTACTTAGTTAATGTCCATGTTCAGCTTGTAATATGAAACATGTAAAACATTCAAGTTAAAGCCACATCAACATGGGCAATCACAAGTGCAATTCTCGCTGTCTTGAGAAGCATTGCTTAAATGAAAGGCATTAACATACATGCCACACAATTCTTATGTACTTACATGTCTAAAACCTGTTTTTATATTTATATGCATGGCACTCAAATTTTTAACATCAAATATACCACTACTACTTACCAAATGTAAATCAGCATGCATTTGTTCCTTCAACTAAAACCTTGCCATCAAAAAACGTACACGATAAAACCCTTCTTCTCACGAAACATCCCAAGTTACCAACTGATGTAATCAACATAAATGTGTTCTAAAAAGTAAAGGCAGGTAACTAGCAATTCAAGGAGAGTGCAGATCAGCGCAGTTACCAATAAGAAGGGAGGCGCTAGCCTCGGGGAGGTAATAGAACTTGTGACGGCGGAGAAGGTGGCCGAGAATGAAAGACAGCACGAGCATCGAAATCTGAAGCAGTATCCCCACGCCCGCTGCTTGTTGCTCCTTCCCCAGCGGCGGGCTCCCAGCCGCAGCCACCGTTACGTTGAGCTCCATCCTCCTCTAGGTATTGGTCGCAACGATCCTTCTCACCGGCAGCAACTACTAAAAATCTCCGTCGTCGGCCCCAGTCAAACTCGGTCCTCCGATCAACGTAAAATAAATTTCGAAATATGCAACTTATATGAAAAGAAAAATAAGAAAACTGAAACGAATAACTTAATAGTTAGGAGTTTAGGGGTATAATATGAATATAACTCCCGCATTCTTCTCGGTAATCTACGGACGTACGAACGTACTTAAATATTTCTCAGATGTAGAAGCCATAACTGCCAGAGTCTATTATGCGAAGTCGAAGTTAGCCTTGTAGATGTAAAATTTATTTTATTGACTTCTTAGGTCTTACATGCGGAGTCCAATAAGGAGTTCAAGTGGAACTATTGGGTCTGAGTGTGCATAAAAATTAAAAAACACTTAATTAACATGACCCAGCCAGAATCATCACCGCCGAGCAAATTCAAATGATGTGTTTTTTTTTTTTTTAACTAGGCCCGAATTAGCTCGTTGAAACGCTGAAATAGAGAAAAATTTACTTTAAGGTAAATTTTGTCACTACCTTTTTGCTCTTAGGTGGTTTTGGACTGTTTCTTCATCTTCTTTGTCGGTTCGTATTCAGTGCTCATCCACTCTTTGGGTTCGTTGGCTTTTTCCTGCATTTTCCATTCGGATGGCGGTTCAGCTCTTCGGGTTTGAATCTTCAAAACGAAAGGTCGGTTCTACAATATGTATTGTTTATAAGTCTCAAGGTTTACTGGTTCGGCAACAATAACTCATTTGTTTTCCTTCTTTTTTTAGCAAACAAAATGGAAGATCGCAACGGTACAAAAGAAGAAGCTAGCGGTCTCCCGAAGTCGTCGTGGTAATGTGCTACAATGTTTATCATCACTTTTGGCAAGAGGGTGACTTTCAATGAATTTCTTCACTGTCTAATTTTCTTCAACATCAATAGCATATCTAACCATAGCTTGACATCCAGTCCACGTGTCAGTTTTTCTGAACTTCACAGTATCTGTCGTATTTGACTTCTCTGGCTAGCCTTTCCGCAAAAAAAGAAAATCTTTGGTTTTAATCTTCTTAGAGTTTGGCCAATTGTTATTATGGTCCTTCCTAATAGAAAATCCTACATGATTAGCATAGACACAGTAGCTTTCATAAGCTTCTTGTTCATTGTGGACAGCGATGCGAAGAAACGTCTCTGCGATTCGATCGTTACACATATTTTCACATTGCACATTACCACACCAATTTAACGATAGTCAGATAGATATAACACAACAATAATACGACAATAATACAACAATAACCCAAAAATAACACAAAAATAACGCGTCAATAATACAATAATAACACGACAATAATCCAACTACGATATAGCAATATTACTACCACAACACAACAATAACACCACCAGAACAATACAATTCTTAGACACTAAATCATTACAATAATACCATAATAACCTTAGAAAACTAAAGAATAACATCACAAAACACCTCAATAAGACAAGAACAACACGTTAGTAGTACAGCAATAATATAATTATAACACTACTAAAATAAACCAAATTTTTAAATATCTCACGCCACTAGAACCAGAACAACACAATTCCTAGACACTAAACCATAATAATAATACGACAATAACACTACAAAAATAAACAATAACATCGCATAACACCTCAGTAAGACAAAAATAATATTTTAGTAATACAACGATAATACAATTATAACACTACTAAGACATTACAAATTTCTAAAAAATCACACCACTCGAAAAATACAATCCTTATACCTTATACCATAACAATAAAACCACAATAACACTAGAAAAACTAAATAATAACATCACATAACACTGCAATAACACGACAATAATACATCATTAATACGACAATAATAAAACAATAACACAACTAGGACAATACAATTCATCAACCCTAGACCATAACACCAAAATACTAAATCATAAACCCTAAAAACACCTAATAAAATTCAGCTAACCCAACATAACACGGCAATGCAAAACTTAAATCAAAATAAAACTAAAGTAAACTTACTTCGGATTTAAGATGGCTGCCATTATTTCCCGATTCCATGAGCAATATTTCTTCGTATACGGAGAAATCGATTGTACTAGCTTGGAACCCAGTGCAAAGAAAACCTAAAGCGACAAAATGTGCTTTTCTGGACTGGCGACATCTAAAAATGTGAAAAAAAAAACTATTGGCAGGATTAACATCAGACATAAATTCACTTTCTCGCTTGTTGGACTAGAATCGGGTTTCAGTCGGGTCGGGTCGCACCTCTTAATTCATTCATTTTGCATTCTCTTTCTGATGGGCCCCACAATTCCATGTGGCGAATGTTAATTGGACTCCGCTCGCAACTCTGTGTGAGGAGTCCGGATGTAATATGCACTCTTTAAACAGAGTTTCTCTTTTTTTGTTTTTTTTATTAAGGTTTTCTTTTTAATTTTAAGTTATGCATCTCA
>NW_018250864.1:0-1282 GCF_001263595.1 Phalaenopsis equestris
TTGAAAATATCAATGTTCATCGCCTTCCTCATCATTATCATCTTCATCATCTTCATCATCATCATCATCATCATCTACTTCTTCTTCTTCTTCATTATCATGAATAGGAGCATAAGGAGTGAAGATGGGGCATGTAGGAAATTCTACATTATATTCACCCCTAAAATATCTAACTATAGCATCCTCAAAAGCTATATCATGCTGAACTCTCCTCTGATTATACTCATCATTATAAGCATTTCTCGCTCCAATTTCTCCAATCTAGTTATGAATATTTACTATATCAAATTGTTGAATCATGAGTTGGTCCATAATGTTTTCAAGTGATGCAGAGCGAGAATTAGATGCCCATGTAGCTGATGCAAAGGGTCTATCACTACCTCCACTTCTAGCCTCACCAAATGATTCAAATTTTTGAAATGGATGCTTCCCAATTGAGTTTTGTGGCTATAAGCTTTCCTCATTTCTATGGGACTCTACTCCTAATTGCTCACATATAGTGAAAATCAGGGCAGAGTAACCCAAACCACTAGCTCTTAGCTATGCTCCGAGCATGATGAACTATATGCAACAGCAATCTTCTTGATACTCTCATATCCATTAGTATTTGTCAAAGGATGGAATCTACTCCCTCGTAGGAGTGGATAAATTTCCGGTAATACCTCTTCAACTTGGTGAGGCTCTCCCTCCACGGGTGTGTTTTCAGGAGTCTGGACTTTGATGGCCCTCTGAACTCTTCTATTGCGGTTCCTCCTTTGAGTTTGGGTCAATGGTACAGTCCTTGAGCTTGACCTGATCTCAGACACGGGTGGAAAAACAGTGAATCCTTCAGTCGAATCTTCAACAACCATCGCTTCTTTTCCCTTAGCAGTAGCAGGGATAACAGTCTTGATGACATCAGCTTTAGCCTTCTTACAGGCAAAGTCTTGGAGGCAGTTTAAACTGAATTCTGCAGACGGCTCTTACATTTCTGGAGCAGCGATCTTCATTACCACGAACGGGGCTTTCCCAAGGATAACCTCGAGGTCTTCAAATGCAGCTCCGAACTTGATGGTGGGAGCGGCGTTACGGGCGTTGCAGTCCGTTGGCAGGTTGCAGGAAAAGGTAAGTGTTGGGTAGGCCATCGGAGCGGGCTTTAAAATAGAAAGTTTTAGGGTTAGCTATATGGCCAAAAACCTCGTAATCTTTAGTGCAAGCACTAAAAATAGAGGTTAATCTGTAGACCGGGTGGGACTTAATTTATGGGCATTTTTAACATCTTTATTTAAAAAGGTGTAAAATT
>NW_018250865.1:0-2738 GCF_001263595.1 Phalaenopsis equestris
GGGGGGTAGGGGAAGTGCCTACCAAAGGAAGCTCATAGTGTAGGCCTACGTTTGCCAGCCAGCATGCAGGTCTATTTCCTTCTCTCAATGTATGGGAGAAGGAGGCGCTAATTCCCACACTTAAGGAGTGAATCCTTCTGATCCATTGCAACAAGTATCATGGTGTAGGTGTCTTCCCTTAAATGATATTAATTAGGACCATGGAATATGATTCAACAATTAAGGAGGGGAAGCCACACTTATGGGCCATAAACATAGCCCAAAACATAGCCAGAGTTTCGGCCTCCAGGGGATCCATAGCTCTTACATGAGAATGAAAGTAGAGTAAACACTGCCCATTGTCACTTTTGAACACCCCTCCTATCCAGCATAAGGAGTAGAAAAACTACCATCAGTATTAACTTTAATTCCACCCTTAGGAGGAGAACCCCAATGAAAAAGTGCATACTTAATTTTTCTGGGTAGATAGTAGCAAGTGCTGTAAAGAATTTCAGTAAGCTTGCTATAGTAGTTGAAGCAGTTAGTAGCAATGGTAGAAGCTTCCACATAGGTGTCTTCATATTTCAGCTTATTTCTAGCCATCCATATGAACCAGGCAGTGATACAAGGAATAGGGGGTAATGCTTGGGCCTGCCAATCCTTCCAGCTAAGAGAGAAATCAATCCTTGACAGCTGAGCAGTATTTAACTTCAGTTTGGCCATCAAACGATTCAAAACTTGTTGAACAGTGGTACAGTTAAAAAATACATGCTAAATAGATTCCTCTTGGGACTTACAAAACCCACATCTAGAGGGGCCTCTCAAACCTTTTAACTTCAGTATGTCATCTTGGGGAAAAGCCATGAAATAATCTCTAAGAGAAAAATGACATAGAAGGGGAAAGGAATTTATTCCACACACATTTGCCCCAAGTGACTTCTTGTTGTGGAAAACAGAAGTTTGATATGGATGCTGATAAAGATTGGGACACCTTCTTTTTCACAATCAGTTTATCTTTACTATCTCTGTTAATGTTGCATTTCAAGACTTTCTATAGGATTCTGTTATCCAGTATGTTCTGTAGAGCTTGCTGATTCCAATCACCATTGAGCCATAAATCAGCCACCTGAGTTGAAGGATTACGGGGAGAAAGAGATGGGGGTTAATTAAGCCCTCACCAGTCCAATTGTCCAACAAAATATTAAGCTTTCCCTCTCCCAATTTCCAAAAAAATAAGTTTTCAGCCTGTGTCCTTACCTTTAGCATATTAGTCCAGACCCTGGAATCTCCTAGTCTTTTAATGACAAGGGAAGGATGCATTTCTTTGCTGTATTTTCCCTTCAAGAATTTAGCCTAAAGAGAACTTTGAGCTCTAAACATAATCCAAAGCTTACAGAAGTTGATTTGGGAGATTTGTTGGATACGTTTGAACCCTAACCCACCAGCTCTAGTGCTTCCACAAAGTTTTTGCCACCTGGTCCAATGCATTTGTTTCCTCTGACCTGCCCAAAGGAATCTATTAAAAATTCTTTCCAGAGTTAATTGGGTGGATTTCTTCACAACAGAAACCTAAGAGATGTAGGATGGAAGAGCTGTCAAGACACTTTTGATAAGAGTAACTCTACCCCCATTGGAAAGAAAGGAGTTAGCCCAGCAGTTCAGCTTGTCTTGAATTTTGGTGACACACTCATCAAATTGGACTTGCCAAGTTCTCCTCTTCAATAACAAAGTGCCCGGGTATTTTAAAAGGAAAAGAGCTGGAACTGAAACCAGTGAGGTCTACAATCCAATGCTTGATTTCAGGATTAACTCTTTTGCTGAACACCAATTGGCATTTTGTAGTGTGGAATTACATACCTAAACATTCCTAAAACTTCTCCAGGCATTGAAAAACCAATTTAACAGCTGGTTTAGTTGCTTTGGCAAAGATAATTACATCATCAACAAATGTTATATGATTCACAGCAAGGTTAGATCTATGACTGTAGAGTGTGTGAGGGGATTTAACCATAAGCTGATTCAATTCAACAATTTAGAGAGGTAATTAAAAACAATAATGAATATAGTAGGAGATAAGGGGTCACCTTGGTTGATTCCTCTTGATGAAGTGAAGAAACCATGAGATTTACCATTAATGAACACTGATTGAGAGTTGTTTCTTAGCCATCTGTGTATCAACAAGATAAATTGATGTGTGAATCCCTTAGCATATAGCACTTCCTGAATGAACTCCCAGTTTATGGTGTCATAAGCCTTTCTAATGTCCAATTTAAGGATTAGGTTCCCACCTCTGCAATGCTTATCCAGATCCATCACTAAGTCTTGAGCCAACAGAACATTCTCCACTATGCTTCTCCCTTTTATGAAAGCTAACTCATTCTCACTAATGAGCTGGGGTAGGTGGGGTTGGAGTCTGTTAGAGATCACCTTACTAATAATCTTAGAAAGAATATTGGTAAGGTTGATAGGCTTGAATTGATCCCAAGATAATGCAGAAGAAGTTTTGGGAATGAAAGTTATAGTAGAGCATTTAAAGTAGTTGGGAAGATCCAAACCTCAGAAAAAACATTGGACAGCCTTAATTATATCATCTTTAATTATCCTCCAGAATTTCTTATAGAAGTCAGCAGAAAAGCCATCAAGACTTGCCACTTTGGAGCTATATATGGAAGCCAGGGCAGGCCAGATTTCCTCTTCCCCAAGAATTGAAGCCAGGTTCAGCCCTTAGTATAGTTCTTATCCATGCAAAATAATTCCTG
>NW_018250865.1:3932-7235 GCF_001263595.1 Phalaenopsis equestris
ATTTACCCCTCCTTCTGGCTTTAGCCATAACCTCCTTAGTTTTTATATGGGATTTTCTATCCCTGAGGGTGTAAGCTCCCTCCTTGACAGTATTCAATGCTTGGAAGCCCTTCTTCTTTTTTCTAGAATTTTGGATAAGCCATTCATCATCCAATGATGTCTACAAAGCCTCAAATATTGTAGTATCAATAGGGTGATCCCTAAGGGTCACCTCTTCCCCTTCAATATGATTTGTTTGAACAACAGGAGTGCCTGTTTCAATGTCAGTTTTAGCACTAGCACAATATGTGTTTATTGAATCTGTTAGAATCTAGTTGGTTATTGGAGGGTCTGCTTCTGTATTGGCATTACTACAAGGACTATTGGCATCCTGCTAATCATCAATTCCATGGTCAACTACATGGACTAGGTTAGTGCCCTGAGGGCCAGCATCCTCAATGACCTTGTTAATATGATGAATTTTTACTGGAATATCATTTACCTCTTCTCTCAAATGCCCATCCAGGGGTTTCATAGGGAAAGGCTCAGCCTCATTAGGGACCCCACTAGTAAACCTTCTAAGATGGAAATGGAGTTTATAACATTTGTTATCAATATCCCAAACATACTGCAATGGAAATAGTAGTAGGGCTTCTGTTCAACAACTATCTTTTGTCAATAGCCATTGTGCTCAGTCCCTAGCCAGAGAACAACAGGGAGGATGATGTCTCTTTCTACTAAGATTCTAGCAACTGAAGGGCTGGAAAGGTTGTAAGTAGGAACATCCAATTTCTGAGGTTTACCCAAGGCTTCGCCAATATTAAACAGAACTTTCTGGTTGAAGAAATGCAGCTTTTACCCTGGAAGTTTGAACCAAATAGGAACTATTGGGAGCTCCTTACTAGGGTCAAACTCAGTGGACCATTTCAAGATCTTCATTGTATTACCTTCAATATGTAAGAGATATTTGGAGTAGATTCTAGCATAATCATCCTCTCTTGAAAGGTTAATTAGGATGTGTCTGCCATCAATAAGGCCCACCCTCCATACACCTTTGAGTTTAATGCCATCAAAATATTTCCTTATAGTTTCCATTTTAAGGTGTCCCAGCTGAAACTTTCATATAAGAGTAAGTTTACAGACCTTAGTCAGATTCTGAATATCCATATCATTATAAATGATAGCCACTTTCCCATTCTTCTTACTCAAAGGTTTAATAATCAGGTCAGCCACCTCATGGTAGCTTTAGGGGAATACAAGATCATCAAAGTCTTTAATGGTGGTAACTCCTTTACCCACTACATCAGCAAATGTAGCCTTAGCCCATTGAATATTGGTGGATAAATCCATTTTGTTATGCTCAGCCATAACAGCATAGCCTCAATGGAACCATATCAAATTCAAAAAAGGTTTTCCCGGGAAGCAGGAAACACTAGAAAACTTAGCTAGAACTATGAAAGGAAAGGAGAACAACCAATGCATAGGACTACTGTAACCATAATTCCCAAGATAACAGTAAAATGTAACAATTAAAATAACATGAGCCACAACGATAATAGCAATCTTGCCTTTAGTATTGTCCCATGTAACTACAAACAATATCAGAGCATAAATCATCAATATACTATGCTCAAACTGCCTAATCGTAGGCACCCCAAGAGATCGATAATAACAATGAAAACCAATGAAGCTTAAATTATCAGTATTAAACTGAAACACCAAATTTAAGTTGAAGTCCAAAATGCTTCTCATAAAATACAGCATCCAATGAATAGAGCCATTACCCTTCCTAAATCCAGGCTTGAAGAACCCCCAATATAATATAAAAACATAAAAATCATTTAATTGAAAGAAAGGTTCTTGTAAAACCTCCATAAGCTCAACCTCCTTCCAACCACCCCAACGATTAACCGTGTCACAAAAAATAAGCCAGTCTTTATCATTAAACATCCAACTAATAAACGAATGAACATAAAAGCAACATGAGCCTAAAAACTGTAAGTATTAATGTGTGATGCATTAGGCCACCCGTGATCCCAATGTTCCCGGCAATCAAAGTGAGTATCTTTGGTGCTACAAACACCAATAAGGATATATTCAAAATAACCAATATAAAGCACATGTTGTAAGATATTAATCATATACAGATGGATAAGAGTATGTTTATTAGACCAAAACCAACATATAAATCCAGCAAAGCTCTTAGATACATGGCTAATGGTCTTAGAAATTTAGCAAAGTTCTCCCCCGTAAGCCCAAAACTGAGAGAACAGCTCCCAAAATAAAGATAACCCATATAGTTCCAAAATCGAGCAGCATTCTCCTGATATTTTGTAAGAAAATAGCTTCCTGCGTGAAACCCCAGAAAAGAAGACCAGAGTGAAATTTGAGAACCAACGTAAAAAAAAAAAGAAACAGAATAGTGTTATCTACTAATAACAAAGCCAGCTCCAAATAAACATATGGGGCTTCCAGACACAACCAGAATGTCAAATGAGGAGGCATCATCTCAATAAAAAAATTATGGAGCCTTCAGATCATTTTTAATAAATTTATGCAAGAAAGAGGGAGGGGTGTTTCCAACAATAGCATTTTGCACCGTCCATTTGGCCAACCAATCAACAAATTGGTTACCTTCTCTATAAATGAAAGAAAAATGAAATATTTAATTGATGGTTGTCAATTATGATCCTGATTCTTTTCAGCAAGGCATTGATAAACCAAGGAGTTTAATTTTTGCCAAAATTATATTAAACAATATTTCAAAATCAATTTCCAACACAAAGCCATTTAATTGTGAAGCCTGAAGCGATTGCCATATCAAGTGCAGTGAGCACATCAAAAGTCTCAGCCTCAAAAGCGGAATTGACAATACAAGATGAGGCAAAATAAGATATACATCTACCATAAGCATCTCTTATAATTCCACCCATACCCGTATAGGCATTAGAAATGCTCCCATCGACCTTAATCTTATACCAACCATGAGGGGGTGGTGCCCATTTAATCAAAATGGGTCTCCTACCCTTAGCCATAAAAGGAGTAACATCCTATCTAAAGGACTTCCATACCTTATTGAAATAAGCAACCGCTAAAATGTAAGTGGTAGAGGGGGTGTGACCAATCACTTCTTATTTATGACTATTTATTGCCATCCTATGAACCATAAAACAATAACAGGTGACCGACCTTTTTCTTTTTGCAAATCGACAATTACAAGAATTTGATGACGCTACTAAAAGATTTAAATTCCAGCAACAGTGTCAAAATCTTGACTGCGA
The DNA here is from genome assembly GCF_001263595.1 of Phalaenopsis equestris. Lineage (NCBI taxonomy): Eukaryota > Viridiplantae > Streptophyta > Magnoliopsida > Asparagales > Orchidaceae > Phalaenopsis > Phalaenopsis equestris. The sequence goes on from NW_018250865.1 coordinate 7,193, forward strand.
CTTTATATATATGTGTTTGATTTAATAAAGATGTATAGATATA
>NW_018250865.1:8397-8622 GCF_001263595.1 Phalaenopsis equestris
GCGGCTTTTGGGATATTTTGTCTTGTAGCCTCGGAAAAATATCGCCGTCGCGCCCTAGCGTAATTCTCCACATTTTGCTCCTTTTTGCTCCAAATTTGCTCTTTTTTGCATCTTTTTGCCCCATTGACCTTATTTCATCATTCCTGTAACAAAACATCAAAAATGCCTTACTTTAAAGTGCAATATCATTAAAAACAGTATAAAATATGTATGAAAATCTCAACA
>NW_018250865.1:9770-12455 GCF_001263595.1 Phalaenopsis equestris
TTTTTCTTCCCTCCCCCAAACTTAAATTTTTAAATATGAAATAAAGGTGGAAAGAAAATACTATGAATATAAATCATACCTCAGTATTGTAGGCATCTTTATCATTCTGAAATTTCTGCAGGCCTTCTCAAATTTTTACTTCACCTGGTCTGTAATATTGTGAGCTTTCTACACATATAAATCATTAGAAGATTTTATGGGAAATGAAATTTTGAAATAAGTATAAAAACTAAAAAATAGACAACATTTCCTAACACAATTACAATTCTAAACAAAAGACAAAAATACTAAAATGAAAATAAATATCACATCGCATTGCAATCCATAAAGTACTGAGCAACATCTACAACTTACACATGCATATTTTTACTACCACATTAAACATTTACAACAATAAAATTATTTAATATTACATAAAAAAATACAAAAAATAAAAACATAAGTACATCAATTTCATTCTAAATATCCAAATCCCAAGCTATTTCATCGTCGCCTTGATCAAATGGTGGATTGGGTTGATACTGAATATATCGGGGGCATTCAGGAAATGTAACATCAGGCTCTCCTCTATAGTGTCGGGCCTGAGCGTCATAATAAGCTATCTCAAAATCAGAATGCCTATGCAGGTACTTACTATCATAATCATGTCGGCGTTCTAAACCTTCAATACTTTTGTTTCTAAGTCTCGGGAAATTCCCGCCGTCCGTCGGCGTGCTCTATTGATTATGTCCAAATTCCGTATTTTTAAAATTTTGATCAATTCTAAGCCTAAACGATATCCGTTTAATCGTTATAAACATAATTTTAAATAGTTAAATGATGTACTTAACACATACAAACTTTCACAAAATATAACATCACATTTATATAAAAATTCCCAGAGATACAATAAACGTTACATAACATACCTAAATTTGGTATTTTCTCAACCTCAATACATTAATTCAGCATCGCAATCCAAACTACAACACTCAAAATGCTGAAAACAAAACATCCTATGCTTAGTCTCAACTATACAGAGATCTATAAGCATAATTCTAAAGCAAAGCAAATATAAAGTTAAAATCTAAACACACATAAACATAAAGGTAGCATAGTAAATCTACTACTCATCAGATTTTGTGCTCGTTTCTCCTTTGAGATCACCCATTGATTGCACATGAACGAAGAGGTTGTAGAAGTGTCGGAAAGAAAATTCTTCAGTTGAATCCTCCTCAATTAGTTTCATCCTCCTCATCAGTCGTATCAGGGTATCTTCTAAATGTCCAGAGTGATCGAAATGTTCTTTCATCCTCCAGTCTAAATGATCAAAGAAATCAGAGATATTATTAATTATATTCATTACATTTTTTACCTCCTTTTCCAATTTCTTGATTTGGCGCAAGATCACCAAAGACTTATCCGGAACTAAGGGTTGAACTGGCAGTGAATTTTGAGATGATTGATCAACTATCATGGCCATGTCATTTTCATCTTCAAATGATGGGAATCTTTCAGTTGGATCCAAAGGTTTCCAAGGTAGCAGTACCTTCTCCCGGTTTTCATAGGATACTTGAGACTGGCTGCATAGTAAGAAAGTTGTGGAAGGGTGTCCAAGCCCATAAAATGATCCATGAGCGATCAGGCCTAAAACTGACTTCACAATTATAGATCCAATATCAATTGGCAGTCCCATTTGGATGCAGTAATTCAGAATGACACTTTCTTTAGAAACTTTACCAAACTTCATTGTCGGAAACAGTTTCGCAGAAATGAAGAAGTGCTAGTTTTTAGAGACGGGATTCAAAAGTGTTGAAGAAAAACTAACATACCCGCACTCTCGCATTTCCCAATCGTTAGTTTCATCCGTCAAATACTGGTAAATTTCATTCATCTGGTTTCTCGTTAGGATGAAATTAGAATAGTGGCAGACAGGAACTATCTCTATCATATATAACTCATTGATCCATGCAGGAGTGAAAGTAATCCATCTTCCTCGCACATAAGCAACTCATTGGTTGATTCCATGTAAATTTGCATAAAATTCTTTTACCATAGGAACTACCACAACGGTAGTAGTGTAGCACAACACTTCTCATCTTCGCCGCACTATCATTTCCTTAATATCCATCGTGGGATTATTCAATCCATGATTCACGAATCCTCATTCCTTGATTTATCTTTTCTTGTCAGCAACTTGTTGAAGATTCGCTGCGCTTCCGCACTAATGAACTTTCGCCAATTGAAAACTCGGGATCATAAGGTGAATTAGAAGCCATAGGAATGAAATTGACAGAGTTTTACTTTGTTCTTGGGGAGAAAATATGAAGTAGAGTTCAAATTTTTAAGTTTAAAAAGACTATTCCCGCCCAAATCCTCTAAAAAACCGCTCATCGGACATAAGAAACCGCCTCTCACCGGTCTCGCCGGTTGCTGCATCGATGGCGCCATCGGCGTGCCTCTGTGTTAATTTCGTCTGGACTCTCGGGAAAAACCAGTCGTCGGCGCCGTCACCGTTTTGCTCTGGTCCGAATAAGTTTCAATTTTTCTTTATGGATCCAATTTTTAAGATGTTTTAAGGGTAAATAAGAATAGTAGAGCTTAATACTACTATAAACTAGCGATAAATTTAAATAACAACTACTATAATTGCAAATCAAGTAAAGATAAATATAGGTTTCCTCCCATAAAGTGCTTGGTTTAACG
>NW_018250866.1:0-597 GCF_001263595.1 Phalaenopsis equestris
CTTCTGATTCATAATCGATCCAATAATTTCAATTCCTACCTTAAGATCAGTCATATATTTCTGGTTTCTTTTATTGAAAGTGAGTTCCAAATGTCTGACTTTCTTTTGATATCGATATTTGTATCTTGAATTCCCATTCTGAGGTCAACCCACACATGTTGATCCACACATAACCCACACATGTTGATCCCTATTAAAAATCCCCAACGGAAGCAAATATTATACGCAAATTCACATTTCTTTCTATGTTCGATAACTTAGAAATCTATATTGATCTTGTGATCTTGTCGGTCAACGCCAATACGTGCGGTGTGTTTGCCCAACACACCACACCTATTGGGGGTTCATTTGTTGACCTCACTTTTGGTTGAGGTCTAGAAAACTTCTTTAGTAGCCTAGGTCTAGCCATAGGACTTCCCTATTGACTAGTCTTAGAAAATTAGAAGAGTTACCCCACCATTAGAAATTCAAAACTCTTCTTTTTACTCAACTTGAAATTCCACATATTGATCTTAACCTCTGGCATTTAGTAGGTAAGATCATTATAAGAGAATTCAAGAAGAGTCCCTATAGGATTACTTGGCTTTAGGGTTGACC
>NW_018250866.1:2338-3188 GCF_001263595.1 Phalaenopsis equestris
GGTTGAGTTCCAAGCCAGCCATCAACCCATGGTTAGGCTTGATATTTATCCTATGGGTAAATTTTTGAAAAAAGCCTTTAAGAAGATAAAAAGGGGGTTAAATCAATGTACTTGCCCCAACACATGTCTAAACCCTATGGTGCCATTTTTACTGCTCATCATAAGCTTTAACCATGGTCCAAGCCTTGGTTAGCCACTTTAACCCAAGCTAAAATCCAAAACCGTGAGCCCCCACATGGTGAAAACCCAAATTCATGCCAAGGAGCCACCTCATCTCAAATTGAGCCAAGGACCCCTCTGCTTGACACCTAAGCAGTGGGGCTAAGCTCTCAGATGGCCAGCTAAGCTCCTTATTGGCCATTTTCTATAAAATCTACCCCTCACGGCCATGGAGGTGGGTGGTAAAATTTTTTTTACTGAGGCCTTCCAAACCTGTCTGAGAGCTTCTCTAAGAGTCCCTAAGTTCGTTTCAATCCATTGCCCCCACCCCTCAATTTCACTACAGAGAGCCAATTTTGAGCTCAAATCCTTGCCCGAAACCAGGACAAAACCCAATCCCAACTTACACACCACCAAACTCCCAATAGATTGGTCCTACACCTTCACAAGAGTGAAAGAAGCTAAAGCCCCATCAAATTCCCCTTCCACAGAGCCTCTACCATAGCCCTCAACCAACACCTGAAATGGGCTGTGGTCGAATTCATACATAGACCTTACACCAGAGCCAGAGACTCCATCCCAAAGCCATTTGGAGTATAACGAAGGTCTGAAGAATCTCTGATTGAGGCTACACCACTCGGAGCAAAGGTATAACCTCACTCACTCTCCCGAGCCCTTACGAGCTCTCCAT
>NW_018250866.1:6372-14972 GCF_001263595.1 Phalaenopsis equestris
AAATAACAAAGCCATAGGAATTCGAGGTCGTTTGCCTAGTGCAACATAAATCCTCAAACATATCTTTTAGGCATTTGTGCAATCCTGTTGTACAATCTAAGCCCTAAACTTGCCTTTAGGATTCTGAGGTTGTCGTTCGTTATGACTTAAATCCTCATATCTTCAAGGTTATTTGTGCTGATTGCTTCACACAAATGTAAATCCTAATAAATAAAAATTGCAGGATGAAACATCTAAATGATTTCTCCTAAATTGAAGCCGAATAATAAGATAGCTTAGGAAGTCACCGAAGTTCTCCTTCGGATCTGTGACATCCTCTAGTATTTCCTCCTTTGGACTCTAAAATAAAATGTTCCAAATTTGAACCAATCCCCCTTCACACTTCTTAGTCCGATATCTTTGAGATGTCCTTAGCATTTGAATTACTTGAAGATAATTTTTGCCTTGATTTCTATCGAGAGTATTCTTAGGTAACTTCAGTTATCTATGATGTAATTAACTATAGGGGCTTTCCCTTATAGTAAGTTTTTCCCGAACCCAGCATAATATAAACCCTATTTAATTCCTTATATTAAATAGGGAAATTTGTCGGCCAATACATTGGTTTCGCAAACCAAACGAATGTCATAACTTTCTTTAATTTATTTGATCGAGCCTCACCCTCAATTCTTGTGTTTTTCATTTAAACTATGAAAATTATGAGGTCAGTTTGATTTCATATTTTTATAAAATTATATATATATATACGTAAATTAAAAAGACCTTCTGAAGCGGGCAACGGGATTTCAATTCTGATGACCGACAGCTTCCTACGGGCAAACCCCACACCAAAAATAGTGCCGACAAGTGCAAATAAATAGCAAAATAAACTTTGAAGGGTGTAGAATTAGAGGACTTTGGAGTGATATGCTACAGCCCTCAATTTAATTTATAGTTTTAGGTTTTCACACAAGATGTTAGCCCTCAAGTGGAGAGAGAAAAGGAAACTCTAGAGTTAGAGCTAGTATCTTCCTTACCTAAACCTTCTTCAAGACTATTCAAACTATCAATCAACCAATATTCTCTATAGGATCTCTTGTAAGGGTAAAGAATATTATTACGCCTATTTACCACAACTTAATTAGAATACTTCCATAACAAAATTCCTATAATTATTACTGATTCTTGATAAGGAAAAAGATATTTTGTTTATGTTGCCTTCATCTTGCAAATACATTGCTAAGTTAGTTAGTTGCTTACTTTATTTTTAGTTATCAAAAATTACAAAAAAATCTTTGATTCCTATTATAGCATCTAGAGTTTAAGTAAGAATATTTTGCTAGGTAGAGTTTTACTATCTAATTTCTTTTGTTTTGTATGTTGCATGTTGTAGCTTTCCTTGTGGGTTCCATATTTGGGGCTACATAAAAAAGTCCTATATTACTTGATAATGATACATATACTTGCGTAGTATCCCATATTTAAAAACGATAACTGTATTTTTATTTGCTTCGAAGTTAAGAATCTATCTAGCGTTTGCTTGGGAACAAGTTTTTGGCTTTGTTGTAAAGTAAGAATTATTATTAGGAAATTAAACATATAATTGAATACACCGCATTAACATATATAATCGAACAATCGGCACCAGGGTTTTGGCGCCGTCACTTGGAAAAAGATTAACAAACATTGCAAAATTTTTAAAAGAAATTTTTAGAAAGCAAATTTCTATTTTTATAAAATCTTATTTAAGCTTCTTAGATTTATTGTATTAATATTGTAATATTATTTTTGTATAAAGTTCTTGTTTGTGTATTTTTATTTTTATATGTTTTGTAGTAATGTATGCGTAGCTCAAGTTCCATAGGACTAGTGCGTTGCGATTATAAATTAGAAAGAACTATTAAAAGATACTGAAAAGAATAAAATGTTTCAAGAAATGACAAATCAAAATATTCAAAATACTGAAGAGTTTAGACCTTTAAGAAATTATGCAAACCCTACGGTGGATGAACTTCGTTGTAGTATTCAAAAATCCGTTGTAGTGGTTAATTCATTTGAACTTAAACACACTATTATCCAAATAATATCAAATAATCAGTTTGGGGAAGCATCAACTGAAGATCCAAATTTACTTCTTACCAAATTTCTAGAATTGTGTGTTACATTTAAATATGACGATGTATCAGATGTTGCTATAAGACTTAGACTTTTCTTTTTTCATTAAGAGATAAGTCTAAGATATTGTTACATTCATTAGCATTTTGATCTATCAAAACTTGGAGTGATTTAGCGTAGAAATTCCTTCCTAAATATTTTTTAACAAAAAAAAGTACAAAGTTTAGAAATGATATTAAATCTTTTTTTTTAGTTTGAATGAGAATATTTATGAAGCTTTGGATTGATTGAAAGAACTACTGAGAAAGTGTTCACACCCTGCGATACCATATTGATTAATAATTAAAACATTTTATAATGAATTAGGTTGATCTCTTAGATCTATTATCGATGCCACTGTTGGCGGTTCATTGATGCAAAATCATTTCATGACGCCTATGCTTTAATTGAAGAGATGGCCACTAATAGTTTTTAATGGACTTCTGAAAGGTTAAATCCTCAGAAAGTAGCCAATATTCATGAATCTGATGCTTTTAAATTGTTAACAAATCAAGTTGTTGCAATTTCAAGGAAGTTAGACCAATTTTGAATAAGGTTTTCTCAACCAATTACAATGATTGAAGAGAATTCATTACGTGAAATGGTAGATTCTCAAGCATCATCAGATATTTTGGATGTCATAAAAAACAAGCAGAATAACCCATATTCAAACTTTTATAACCCAGGTTGGAAGAACCATCCCAACTTTAATTGGAACAATACTTCGGGTGGTAATAATCAACAATGGGAGAACAACCAAGTAAACCTAATTAATAGCAATCTACAATTCAAGGAGAAGAAGTGGTGTTACAAATGGGAAATCAGTTACAAAGTCAAGGAGCTATAATTAGAAATATTGAGAATAAATTGGGACAAATAACAAATTGAATAAGAAATAGATCCCAAGGAACACTTCCTAGTAATACCGAAATAAATCCAAAAGATCAGAATAAAGAGCAAGTAAAAGTTGTGCAACTTAGAAGCAAAAGAAAATTAGAAAGTAGAGTTTATATAGAGACTAAAGTAGAGAGAAAAAAAAATTGAAGAGCCTGAAGATGAAGCTCTGAAAGGTTTAGAGAGACATATTTCTCCACGTAAAGTGGACTTGGAAAAACCACCACCTACATTTCCTCAAAGGCTCTGTCAACAGAAGTTGGAGAAAAAATTTTCAAAATTTTTGAAAATTTTAAGAAGCGTACAATTAATATTTCATTTGATGAAGCTTTAGAAAAAATGCCAAGTTATGTGAAGTTTTTTGATGGATATTCTTAACAGGAAAAGAAAGTTTGAAGATAACGATACTGTTGCACTTAGTGAGGAGTGTAGGTTATAATTCATAATAAGTTTCTTGAAAAGCTTAAAGATCTTGGAAGCATTACAATTTCATGTTTAATAGAAGACATATTTTATAGGAAAGCTTTATGTGATTTAGGTGTAAGCATTAACCTTATGCCATATTTAATATTTAAAAGATTGGGATTAGGACAAATATCCCCAACTACTGTAACTTTATAATTAACAGATCAATCAATAACATATCCTAAAATAGTTATAAAAGATGTCTTACTGAAAGTGGATCAATTTATCTTTCCTATTGATTTAATTGTGCCAGATATGGAAGAGCAATGATAGATGTGTAGAAAGGGGGATTAATTATGTGCTTGAATGATCAAATAGTTATGTTTAATATTTCCAAATTAATTAAATATCTTGCAAAAGATAAAGATGATGAATGCTATAGAATGGATGTGATAAGATATCTAAGTGAATGGCATTTCAAAAAAAAATTATGAAGAGAAATTTGAAATGAAAGAGTTGAAACATGAGCAAGAAGAGGAATTAGATCAATTTGATGATTTCTACAAGGAATGTTCAAATTATGTTCGAGAAAAGTTTTGAATTTTTGGACACGACAAAAAAAGATAAATGTTTTTGTCCACTGATTTAAAAACCTCATGAGCTTGAGTTGAAGTTACTTCCTGAACATTTAAAGAATGCCTTTTTAGGTGATTCTTCAATATTACTCATTATAATTTCTCTAAAATTAACTACAGAAGAAGAAATGTGTTTGAGGAAAACTTTAACAAGTTATAAGAAAGCCTTTAGATGGATAATTGCTGATATAAAAGGAATCAGTCCTTCAATTTGTATGCATAAAATTCATTTGGAAGAGAACTACAAACCCAAGGCAGATGCTCAAAAGAGATTAAATCCTGTTATGAATGAAGTTGTTAAGAAAGAGATTTTAAAGTGGTTAGATGTTTAAATTATCTACCATATTTCAGATAGTGCATGGGTTAGTCTGATTCACTGTGTTCCTAAGAAAGGAGGAGTGATTGTGAATATGAAAGAACATAATGAGTTGATACCAACAAGGTAAGTCAGAGGGTGATGAATATGAATTGATTGCAGAAAATTAAATCTCGCCACTAGAAAAGATCATTTTCCACTACCCTTTCTAAATCAAATGTATGATAGACTAGTTGGGCATTAAAACTTTTATTTTCTGGATGGATATACTGGTTATCACCAAATAAAAATAGCTCCTGAGGATCAAGAGAAAACAACTTTTACCATTCCTTATGGTACATTTGTTTTTAGAAGAATGCCCTTTGGTTTATTTAACGCTACTGCTACATTTCAAAGATGCAATAATGACTATTTTTTGTGATTTAATTAAAAAATAAATTAAAGTTTTATTGGATGATTTTTGAGTTCTTGGAACTTCATTTGAATCATGTTTAGAACATTTATCAAAAGTTCTTAAATACTGTGAAGAAACAAATTTGGTCTTTAACTAGGAAAATTGTCAATTTATAGTAGTAGGAGGATTTGTTTTAGAACATCAAGCTTCAGAAAGTGGTATGGAGGTAGACCCTGCAGAAACACAAGTGATCGCTCATTTACCTTACCCAACAACTATTAAAGAAATTAGGAGTTTTTTAGGACATGCTGGATTCTACATGTGGTAAATTAAAGACTTTTAGAAAATTGCTAAGCCGCAATACCATTTACTTGAAAAAAATATAATTTTTAATTTTGATAAGGAGTGTCTAAAAGCTTTTGAATTATAAAAAGAAAAGTTAGTAACGTCACCAATTCTTGTTTCACTAGATTTGCAAAAACCTTTTGAACTAATTTGTGATGCTAGTGATTATGCTATCGGAGCAGTTTTAGAACAAAAATAAGATATAATTTTTTACGTAATCTACTATGCTAGTAGAACTGTTAATGAATCTAAAATTAATTATACCACAAATGAGAAAGAGTTATTTGCAGTAGTATATGCTTTCGATAAATTTAGATCATACTTAATTGGAACTAAATATATTTTGCATCCTGATCATTCTTGTATTAAGTATTTAATGAAAAAGAAGGATGCAAAACCAAGACTTATAAGATGGATTCTTCTTTTGCAAGAATTTGACTTTGAAATAATTTATAGGAAGGGAGCTGAGAATCAAATTGTTGATCATCTGTCTAGGCTTTAATTAAAAAAAAACTCTCTGTTTTTAAAAAGAGATTGTTGAACATTTTCCAGATGAAGAATTGTTCAATGTTAACGAGTGGTATTATACCCTATGAAATGACATATCAACAGAACATGTATTTTTTAGGTGAAGCTAAGAATTATTTTTGGGATGACCCATTTTTAAAAAAAACTCTCTGTTTTTAAAAAGAGATTGTTGAACATTTTCCAGATGAAGAATTGTTCAATGTTAACGAGTGGTATTATACCCTATGAAATGACATATCAACAGAACATGTATTTTTTAGGTGAAGCTAAGAATTATTTTTGGGATGACCCATTTTTATATGAATAAGGAATTCATCTTATTATTCGAAGATGTGCCTTTAAAAGAAACTTATACAATTATCTAAAAATTTCATAATTCTAATTGTGGGGGAAATTTTGGTGTTTATAAAAAACCATACAAAATCTTATAATCTGGATTTTATTGGCCTACAACTTCTACAGATTTGAGTGACAGGCTAAAGCCCCAAATTTTATTTATGGTTTTAGGTTTTGATACGAGATGTTAGCCCCTGGGTGGAGGAAGAAGGGGGGACGCTAGAGTGAGAGCAAGTATTTTCCTTACCTAACCCGTCTTCAAGGCTATTCAAACTATATATTAGCCAATGTTCTTTATAGCTTCTCTAGTAAGGGTAAAGATTATTATTGCTTTTATGTGGCGCAACACCATTAGAATACTTCCACAACAGAATTTCTATACTTAGTACTGATTCATGATAGGGAAAAATATATTTTATTTATCTATCCTTCATCTTGAAAATATTTTGTTAAATTAGTTAGTTGCATACTTTATTTTGAATTATAAAAAATTACAAAAAGAATCAAACTTTCATTCCTATTATAACATCTAGAGTTTAAGTAGGAATATTTTGCTAAGTAGAGTTTTACTATCTAACTTCATTTGTTTTGTAAGTTGCATGTTGTAGTTTTTCCTTTGGGTTTGATATTCTGGGCTTAATCAAAATGTCTTATATTCCTTGATAACAATACATATACTTGCGTATTATCCCATCTATCCTTCATCTTGAAAATATTTTGTTAAATTAGTTAGTTGCATACTTTATTTTGAATTATAAAAAATTACAAAAAGAATCAAACTTTCATTCCTATTATAACATCTAGAGTTTAAGTAGGAATATTTTGCTAAGTAGAGTTTTACTATCTAACTTCATTTGTTTTGTAAGTTGCATGTTGTAGTTTTTCCTTTGGGTTTGATATTCTGGGCTTAATCAAAATGTCTTATATTCCTTGATAACAATACATATACTTGCGTATTATCCCATATTTAAATGTTGTTATAATTGTATTCTTATATGTTATAATTGTATTCTTATTTGCTTCAAAGTTAAGAATTTACCTAGCTTTTTCTTAGGATCAAGTTTTTGGCTTTTTTGCAAAGTGAGAATTATTATTAGGGAAATTAAACATATAATCACATACATTGCATTAACATATATAACTGATCAATCGAGATCAGGTACCCATTCATATAACTGTCAAATGAAATGCTAAGTGACTATCTAACTTCCCAATACAGTAAGTTCAAACTGAACTCGAAACATTTCAAGGGATTTTAAAAGTAGTTCAGGGTGGTGTCCCAAACATTTTAAGAACTCTTGGGTATTTTGAAGGAATATTGAAATTATTATATTTTTGTTCTACAAAATCATCTACTAAAATATTTAGGGACTCGCAAAGTCATGACTTGAGGTTTTGGTAGCTACACCATCTTTTATTCTTGCAATTACTTTAAATTTTCTACAAAATTATATATATGTTATAAAAGCTAATTTTTCAGCGGGAATGTCAAGAAGATAATAGGTACACTTTTATAGTATTATTTAATTTATGTCATTTTACTTTCTGCAAGCTACTTTTGGTGCAAAATATTATGACTGCATGGTTGTGCGCTTTACTTTACTTTCAAAATAAAAACTATTTTAAAAAATTAATCAACATTTTCATAAATCTAGAATAAATTCTTTCAAAGGTAATTATATATCATTTTAAATATCAATAAACCTTAAACGTCCTTTTGAATTTACGGGAGTCCCTTGGACGAGGTAATCCATAGTTGCTAATGAGATCTCTTTGGTTTAAATAAGTGCAACAACTAGTTTAATCTAAGTAAATTCAAAAGAAAAGATTTGTACTAGAATGAGGAAACCGTGGGATCCTAACGGTGTTGCTCTAGTCAACATTAACGCCCCAATAACTTTAAAGCATCTGGTAAATCCTTTGTAGACCTTATAAAATTTAAGCCCTAACTCGCCTTAGGTCCTAAGGTTGTCATTCGGCATGACCTAAATCCTTACACCTTCCATGCTTATTGCATGACTGTGTCATTCAAATGTAAGCCCTAATTAATAAAATCAGTAGAATATAAAATTTAAAAAATATTTCTTCTCGAAATTGAAGTCAAATGATAGGATAGCTTGCGAAGTCACCGAGTTCCTCTTTTTTTGGATTCCATAATCATGTTCCACATTTTAGTCATTCCCCTTTGACAATCCTTTCATAAGATCTTTTGAAAAGTCCTACTCCTCGAAAATATTGAAGACAATACTCTGTGATCTAAATCGAGAGTTTTGTTAGGTAACTTTGGTTATCTGAGATTTAATTAACTACAGGGGCTTGCACTTATAGGAAACTTTAAGAACCCAACTTAATATAAATCTTATTTAATTTTCTATATTAAATAAGGGAACTTGTCGGTCAACATAAATATGGTTTTTTTCAGATTAAAATAGATGCCATAAATTCTATAGTTTATTTAATGGGGCCTCACCAGTAAGTAATGTGTTTACCCCTCGGGATAGATGCATCATTTGTGGTGTTAGGCTTGTTTATTTAAACTATTGCCGATATGAGATCGGTTTGGTCTCGTATTTTCAAAACTTAATATATTACTTTTTTAAAATTATACATATAT
>NW_018250866.1:14982-25057 GCF_001263595.1 Phalaenopsis equestris
ATATATATATATATTAATAAAATTAAAGCGGGCGACAGGATTCCCATTCCAGCGATCGACAAATTCCAATTTCTCAACCAACAAACTTCTGGAGTTTCCTTCAAGCAATGTCCAAACTTTAACAAACTAAAACACACTTACACTTACATTTAAACACAAATTAAGAAAACCTTAATTAATTATTGCCGCCGAATTAAAGTTTTAAAACTCCAAAAGGTCTCTAAATGTGGTCAAATGCTTCTCATATTTAATAAAGAGACAAGGGTTGTTTCAAAAATCCCTTAAAAATTTGGTCAAATTCAATGGATCTTCTAAAAAGATAGTTTTTGATGCTATAGTGCCATTCTAGGGCCCTATAGCGCCCATATGGCTGGAGTTTGGTACTATTAGTGCTAGGGGTGGCGCTACAGTGCCAGGGGTGCCGCTACAGTGCCAGGGGTGGTGCTACAGCCCATTTTTGCTACATTTTTCCGTCATTTTCTCTAAATGTCCATTCCATGTACTTGAAACCAAAAACATGAAAAATACTTTCTTTTAATATGCAAAATCATAAAAAATATACATAAAATTCTTATAAAACATGCACTAAAAATATGTTATTTTTAGGTGGATCACTAATCCCCGGCGAGTCCCTGTCTACTCCCCAACATAAACCTTTTTCAATCTCTTCCTTCGTTATGCTCTGAGTATGTTGGCTTAGGCATTTGTGTTGGTTTGATTGGCCTCTTCGGTCCTAGTTCAACACACCACACCTATTGGGAGCTAATTGTTGACCTCACTTTTTGTTGAGGTGTAGTCTTTCTTCCTTAGAAGCCTAGTTTCTAGCCATAATACTTTCTTGTTGACTATCTAAGAGGACTAGTAATGAAATCCAACCACCATTATAAACTCTAAACATCTCTTTGCTATCACTTTGATTTCCACAAGTTTGGTTCTAACCTCTAGCACCTAGTAGGATGGAGTAAAGCATGTGGAAGCTCAAGAGGAGTCCCCATGGGCTGTCTGACCTTAGAGTTAACCCTAGGTGGTGTGGTTTTGGTCAATCTTGCACACAGACTCTTAAATCCCTTACCCTCACTCAAAACCTAAAACCCTTATCCAAGCATGCTTAGCTTGACCCCCTACTCCTTTGTAAACTCATGTTGGTGGTCCCTCAAACCCTTAGCCCTTGGCTATGATGGCTATGACCAACTCATGTGAAATCTAAGATAGGTATTATCTTGGTCTCATGGCACAATAGGGGTAATTTTGTGGTTGGTCCCCATATTAAATTTGAATTCTACCTAAAAACCCAATATTGGGCCATTTGCCCATGAACTTTCCTAAATTTACCAAATTGCCCCAAAAACCCTAAATTTTCAAAAATTTCCAAAATCCTCAAATTTTATCCAAAAATCCTCTCCAAAAATCATCCCATTTTATCCAAAAATCCTCCCAAACTATTTCAAACCACTCAAATTGCCCAAAACACCCCAAAATCTCCAAAATCTCTAAAATGCCACTAAATTTGCAAAAATTACCAAAATGGGCAATTTGAGTGGATTTTGGCCCAAAAATTACCAAAACATCCCAAATCATTCCAAACATTCCCAAAACCAATTTTAGCCATCCATTGGGCCCAACTTGACCAAGTTGACCAATTTTGACCAAAATCTCAATTTTACCCTTAATACATAAAGTCCCCAAATCCCCCCGCCCATATTCCACCAAATTGATTTCAAACTTTCTGTTGACCTCACTTTTGGTTAAGATCTAGTTTTTCCTCTTTAGCAGCCTAGGATCTAGCCATAGGACTTTCCTATTGACTATTCCTAGAAAACTAGAAAAGAAACCCTCACAATTTAAAATTCTAAACTCTACTTTGGTCAACTTGAAGTTCCATCTACTGGTCCTAACCTATAGCACTTAGTAGGTGGGGCCACCACATGGAAGCTCAAGGAGAGTTCCCATAGAATTGCATAGCCTTAGGGTTGACTCTAGCTATTGGTCTTGAGCTAGTACATACACTGTCACTCACCTGCACATCACACTCCACTCATAAACCAAAACCCTAACTTTGTTTGATTCTCCATATGTATTTACTGTATTTGAATTGATGTGGGGGTTCAATTTGAAGGAATTTGGGCATTTGATCAATTTGGGTTAACTCTATGGTCAGAAAACCTATGAGTGGAGAATCAAAGCTTGAACCAAATCAAGCCAAAGCTTCTACAGCCAACTTCAAGACCCTAGTGACTAAGCTAAACTCACCTAGCACCACCTAGATGACCTATGGACCAATGGTCCCTTAATTTAATGGATTTCATCCATATTTGGCCTAAACTTGAAATATCTTTCCTGGGGGTTAATCATAATTAGCCACTCCTTGACCTCCTTGAGCCAAGAGGTGACTGAACACTGGCCAACCACCACCTCAGCTTTCGGAAATAGCCAGCCCAAGGGAGCCCTAAATGGCCAAAACCCAAAATTAAACCTTCCTAAGTTGGCGAAGTCCCATTATCCATTAAAGTATTTCTTCCCTCCACCTCAACAAGCTTTTGCATCTAATTCCCAACCCTGAGCTCCACGAGGCAGCCATGACTATAAATGAAGCTCTCCATGGCCAAAGGAGAGAGAGCTTGAATCCTTGGAAAAAATCTGTCAAAATCTCACCAGAGCCTCTCTAAACCTTCATAAGTTCAATCCCCTTGCACACTACCACTCCATAGAGTTAATTTCTTCACTGAATTTTGCCCCAAAACCAAGATAGATTTCCCAACACCTCTACAGTCCACCAAATTCATTTAATTATGCCCACACCATCACAAAAGTGAGGGAATAATATCCCCCACAGAAGCCCCATCACAGAGAGTCCCTAGCATAGACTTTCATCAACACCTGAAATCCACTTTGATCAAAATCATGCTTAGATAATTCACCATAGTTCAGGACATCATCTAGAGGTTTGTTAGACCCAATCAAATCTAATACAACCATCTGATTGATGCCTTCCCTCTCAGATAAAGGTATTGAGCCTCAAACCTAAACTAAGCTTCATTTGATTCTCCATACGTATTTACTATATTTTATACCGTATAAGTCATATAAATATGTTTGTCTTAAGTAGATGAAGGTGTAGGAACAAACAGAAGTGATTTTGTTGAGTCTAGCTTGAGATCTTAAGGTTTTAGTGTGAACAAATTGCGGGTTGAGTCATTTAAGGATGATGAACGGATGTCATCCAATCGCGTGTTTATTCAACGGACAATCGTGATGGAGCTGGACAAGAACATAGAACGAAAAGGCAGGCTGACAAGGCGGATACGTGGCCAACGGCGTTGAATAGCAGAGTGCTGTGTGGAGACTTTGGAGTTGCCAAGGTTGAGGTGGCGCCACCTGTTTAAGTAGAAAAATAGGGATTTTATGGATTTATTTAAATGTCAGAACTTCAAAATTCATATATTTTCAAAAAATAATAATAAAAATAAGATAAAAATACCTTCTTGCTCAATAAACAGAGGAGAATATTGTGGAATAAAAATAAAATTATTTGCTTACTATTTGATTTTTAATTAATTAAATACTCTTTGTGGTAATTCAATTCAATGTGACTAAGCATTGCTCATCAAGGCTTGAAATTTTTAGTGTTTATTATTCATAATAGAGGCTATGCTCCCTAATTTTTCCAAGGTAAGAGGAAATCTTTGTGCCTCTAACCCTAATTTTCAAGCTAATATGATTACTTTGGTTTAAATAAATTATATAAATTGAAATACTATTTGGAAAATTATAGGATACATTTTAGTAGGTTTCCCGTGGTCAGAAAAACATAGGAAAAATGAATAGTTTTGTAAATTTCTGTATTTAATCAAGTTTGTATATCTTTTACTAATTTATGTAAATTATATATTAATTAAAAATCAACAAAATTAATTCCACATTGTTTCATGAAGCTTAAGCACTAAAGTTGATTTTTCAAGAAAAAATATATTTTTGTACAAAAATAATTATATTAAAATAAATACACTTTGGAAAATTATGAAAAGTATGGAAAATTATGAAAAGTAGTTTTAATTATGAAAAGTAGTTTTCTGAGTTTCTTATGATCAGGAGCACTTAGGAAAGATAAATTTTTTTTCTGATAAAATACTTGATTTTTTGTCTATATTTTGAATTAAAAATAATTTAAAATAGTTAAAAATTTTGAAAAACACAAAAACATTTTAAAATGTTCCTAGTAGTTTCTTGATCACTTGGGACCCATTAAAATGCTTTTCCCAATTTTTCTAAGTTAAAAATAAATTTCTAATGGCTTAAATTGTATTTTACTTTTTTTCTCATTAAAATAATTATAATAAATAAATTAAAAATCAGAAAAATATAAAATTTATTTTTCTAAGTTCTTTTGGACATAGAGAGGTTTAATAAAAAAATAAAAAGTAATGTTTGTAAATAAAAAACATTTTCTATTTAATTAAATTACTAAAAATCATTAAATAATTATAAAATTAAATTAAAATTTTGATTTAAAAAATCTTGAAAATTTGTCTAAGATTTTCTCTGACCTAAGAAAACCTTCAATAAATTTTCCATAAAGCAAAAAACTTTATTCAGATTGTTGAATAAATTAATGTTAAAAATCCTTTTTTCTAGGTTAAAATAATTATTTAAATAAAAATAAAAGAAAGACATTTTTCTCCTCTCATATTTTAATTACTCCATGGATAGGGTACTCTAAAATTTGTTGAGTCACTTGAATTGTGCTTAATGAGTTATAAGGTGAAAAGCCCCACAGGTAAAGTAGTAATTTTAGACTTTTGTGCCTGAATAAAAAATTTAAGAATAAATAAATGGAAAATGGGCAATTTTGATCTTAATGAATATATTTGGATGATTGAAACATAATGGGTAAGAGGTAGAAACCCACTTGCCACCTTTCCATGATAAGAACAAAATTATAAATTTTCTAAATCATCAGAATTTGGAAGTTAATCAAAATCAAATGATTTCCAAGTGATGGGCTTAAACTAAGGAGAGGATGTTTAACTTTTGAATAAGTCCACAATTAATGATAATCTGACTTCTTTTAATCAGGATCCATATCCCCTAAATTAAAATTCTAACACTTACTAATATTCCTCCCATTAGATTTATTAAGGGGCTTAGTATTGAGCTAGGCTTAATTTTAAAACTTATTCTAGGGGATTTAGAAGACAATGTGATTGATGATTAACACTATCAACCCATCTTTAATGGTGGGTACAAAAGACTTTAATGACCTAAACTTGCTTTAAAGTCATTCACCCACATAACTTTTAAGTGAAATATCAACTAATTAATTAAGTACTCTGTCCCCGAGATGGTTAAAATGTCAAAGATTCATCGAGTAATGGGGTAATTTTAATTTGCCTTAGGATGATTAATGGAACAATATGATGAGTTCAAAATGAACTCAAATGTTTCAAGAGATGTTTAGAAAAGCTCAGGGTTATTCCCTCAAACACTTTGAAGCCTCTTAGATATTTTGATTGACAAATTGAACTTGCTATATTTTGTTCTAAAATAATCTGTTATGATCTTTTGGGAATCAACAAATCATAGTTCGAAGTCTATTAGTTACACCTTCATCTATTTTTGTAATTTATTTAAATTTCTACAAAAAATATATGCATGTTACAAAAGCTATTCTTTTATAATGACGAGAAGATGACAGGTATGCTTTTACAGTATTATTTAATTTTCTGTCATTTTACTTTCGCTGTAAAATACCATAACTGCTTGGTGATACACCTAAAATATATAATGCTTTTAGATATATTTTTATACCTATTTTTGAGATATTGTACTTTAATGGAAGGTATTTTTGTGTTTTTCTTGGAGATACAGGTAAAAAGGGTGAAAAATGCTTAGAGGAGTGAAAAAGGATCAAATTTGGAGCAAAAAGGTGAAAATGTGCAAAAGAGTTTTGGCGCCTAAGCGCCAGATCCGGCGCTTAAGTGCTGGTTAAACAAAGAAGGCCGCGCCTAAGCGCCAGAGGCCCCGTGGTTAACCGCCGTTGGCAGTTATTGGATGAGTAAATTCGATTTCAACAAATTTTGAAGAGGTTTTTGAGGCACCCATTGGCTTAATAGGTGGTTATAACCACCATGGACGAAAATTATCACAAAAGGATGCATTTCTTAGAGAAATACATCAAATTTAGACATATTTTGAAGAGAAACCAAGGCACCTATTGGAAAATTATTAAAGAAAGAAGATTGGGACTTTGAAAGAGGTCCTGAAAGTATTATAAAGTTTTGAAAGTTCTCATTTGGGGAGTTAGTTCAGAGAGATTTTCAGACACCACT
Organism: Phalaenopsis equestris; assembly: GCF_001263595.1. Taxonomy (NCBI): domain Eukaryota; kingdom Viridiplantae; phylum Streptophyta; class Magnoliopsida; order Asparagales; family Orchidaceae; genus Phalaenopsis; species Phalaenopsis equestris. Next base: position 21,309 of record NW_018250866.1, read on the forward strand.
TTTACTTTTATTTTATCCGTTTTGATATTTTATTTTGAGTGATTCTAAAAAGAAGAGAATTAAAGGAGCTTCAAGAGTCTAGTGGAGGACTTGAGATAAGTTTTTATCTTTTTATTTTGAGACTACTTTTGGTTTTAATTGGGACTTATTGTTGGTTTGACAATGATTTCTTCTTTTAAACTAAAGTGTAGTTTTATTTTCTCCATGGATTCTAAGTAGTTTTCTTTATCTTTCTTCTTCAAATGATAAGTAATTAAGTTTTGGATGGAAGTTGTGGAATCTTCAATGATGGAAGAATTTGTGATGATTTATATTCATGCACTTCATTTACATCTTGATTTGGCCTATCCAGATGTTTAAATTTGTTGTGACAACATGTAAGAACCGGGCTAGTATTGTTTTAGTCAATAATTGGAAAAAATCACATGAGATTATATGATTGAGAATGTAGTTCATATGATTGAGTGCAAATAAATAGGAAAATATTCATTGAATGGCGTAGAGTTGGAGAACTTTAAAGTGATAGGTTAAAGCCCCCAATTTGGTTTATTGTTTTAGGTTTTGATACGAGAAAGTTAGCCCCCAGGTTGAGGGAATCAAGGGAACTCTAGAGTGAGAGCTATTATCTGCCCTGCCTAGTCGGTCTTCAGAACTATTCAAACATAAAATTAGCCAATGTTCTTTATAGCATCTCTATTAAGGGTAATGAATATTATTGCTTCTATTTGGCACAACACATTTTGCATACTTTAACAATAGAATTCATGTACTTATTACTGATTCATAACAAGAGGAAAGATATTTTCATATTTAGTTCTTTTCTTCTACAAATCTTTTCTTCTACTTTTTAAATTGTTATTGTCTATCAAAATATTGAAAATATCAAAAATATCTAAATTTTCATTACTGCAAAAATCATCTTTTGTTTAGATAATAATCGCTGCAAAAATCATTTTCATTGCTGCAAAAATCATCTTTAGTTTAGATAATTACCTTTTTATTAAAAATAGAAAGTTTGCTGTTCAATAGTGCATATTGCGTGTTCTCTTATGGGTTCGATATTTAGGTCTAAATAAAAAATTCATCTATTACTTGATAACGATACGTATACTTGCGTAGTATCCCAATATATATAAATTAAAAGTTAAATTCTTATTTTTTCAGGATCAAGTTTCTGGTTTTGTTGCAAAGTAGAAAAATATAAGTGAAATATAATCTAAATTTTTTATGTACTTTGCATATTAGCAGTATTCAGGGATCACTTGGGTGTGTACCCTAGTTCACTTGCAAAATAAAAAATAATTTTCAAAATCAAGCAACATTTTCAAAACCTAAAACAAGTTTTTTTAAAGCTAACCATATATCCTTTGAAATTTAACTAAATTTAAAACGCCCTTTTAAATTTACGAGAGTCCCTCGTAAGAGGTAACCTACGGTTGCTAACGATATCTCCCCGGTTTAAATGGGTTTTATAACTCGTTTGAGCTAAGTAAATTCAAAAGAAAATTGTGATAGTGAAACGAGGGAACCGTGGGATCCTAACTGGTGTCGCTCTTATTAAATTTATTATTCCCCATGTTATTTAAATAACCATAACCTTAGAAAACACCTGATTTGATATCATGTCTTGACATACTAGAAAACTTAAACTTGTTATGACGAGGAGCTTAGAGCTAGCATTGTGGGTAACACAACCATCTTCAACAGCAAAACATGTCTACACCAGCTAAACCATTCCTTACAATTAAATAATTAAGCTATAGGATTTCGAAGTGGTTCGCCTAGTGCGAAATAAATCCTAAACTTTTCTTTAGGCTTTTGTATGGCTCTGCTATACAACATAAGCCCTAACTCACTTAATGACTCTAAGGTTGTCATTCGTTACAACTTAAACCCTCACATCTCCAGCCTATTTGTGTGATTGTCTCATATAAATGCAAGCCTTAATTAATGAAATTGGCAGGATGAAACATTTAAATAATTTCTTCATCAAAATTGAAGTCAAACCCTAGGATAGCTTGGGAAGTCACTGAGGTTCTCCTCAGGATCCATGACATCCTCTAGTTTTTCTTTCTTTAGATTCCAAAAATAAATGTTCCAAAATTTGAGTTGTTCCCCTTTCGCACCTCTTTGTCTGTTTTGTCTGATCTCTTTGCAAAGTCCTATCCTTTGAAATTCTTGAAGACAATATCCTCTGATTTTTATCAAGAGTTTTCTTATCTGACTTCAATTATCTAAGATGTAATTAACTACAAAGGCTTGCATTTATAGGAAGCTTTTCTAAACTTAGATTAATATATACCCTATTTAATTTTTTATATTAAATAGGGAACCTTGTCGGCTTATAATAAAATGGTTTTGCAGACTAAATAGATGTCATATATTTGTTAATTTTTTTGATTGAGCCTCACTATCAAGTCATGTGTTCATCTTTCAAGATAGATACATGACCAACCTTTTTTTTAAGTCAACAATTACAAGAATTTTATGACATTACTAGAATATTTAAATTCCAGCAACGATGCCAAAAACTTGACTGTGACTTTATATATATGTGTTTAATTTAATAAAGATGTATATATATATTATTCAATAATGTTAAAGTCAAATTTGTCAACACAAGTATACGTATCGCTCAAGTAATATAAAGCTATAATGGAGTCCTAGATATCGATCCCATAGGGAGAAATATAATACTATGGACTAAGATTTAATAAAAAGTAATACTTCAACTACAACGACGTTCAAGTTGCTTATCTGTCACTAATAGACAATTGAAATAAGTAGATAATTTGGATAATAACTAAGTATAGAAGATAACATTTAATTGTGATATTCAATATATAAGAAAGCATCCTTCTCATTGCCAAGAAATTATGGTGAATGGATAAAATGAATTAGTTCAAATTATATTGTGCCAAACAGGAGCATACCTATTATTTACCCTTTGGTCCAGGCATAAAGAACATTGACTAATCCTATGCTTGGTTACTGATTCTGCGGCTAGGCTGGGAGCTCTCACTTCGGAGCTCCCACGTTCCCCTCACCTGAGGGCTAACATCTACACATCAGTCCCCAAACGATAGGACCGAATTGGGGATTTTAGTCTGTCACTCTAAAATCTCCAATTCTATGCCCGAAATCAATTGGCCAGATTGAAAGTAAATTAAGATCAAAGTGAAAAGATCATCACAATTTCTTAAACATTTTTATGGCTTCACCAATTCAAATCTCCATTTCATAAATCTCGAGACAAGGAGAAAGACAGAGAAAACTACTCAGAACTCATGGAGAAAGCACAACACAACTTGGAATTCATATATAAAATCAAAGCCATACAAACTATAACAAGTAAATAACTTATCTCTAATTTTCTTCCGAAGGACACTCCTCGAAGTTCCTCTAAATCTCTTCCTTTCTTTACAGCACACAGAATTCCTCTTCGAAGTAGCAAGGAGGAAGAAATATCTCACTTTCCCTCCACCCTTACAATTTCTTGAGGAATTCCTCACAATTATACGCTCTAGCAAACTTTCTATGCACTAATGGATCCTTTTTATTGCTTCCAAGCTTGCTTCTCTTCTTGTATTTTCAGCCAAAATGTTCTCTTTAAAGATGTGGATGAGTTTTCCCAAGAGTTGCTTACGCACCCCTCCAAAATCCGGCCTTATCCATTGTACATGTCACATAACCGTCGATCCCGCCGTCGACCGTCTCGATAGTGCCGTCGGCGGCCTTCTGGAGAATTT
>NW_018250866.1:26329-30192 GCF_001263595.1 Phalaenopsis equestris
TTTCTACACATATAAATCATTAGAGGAATTTCTAGGAAATGAAATTTTGAAACAAGTATAAAACTAAAACAAACACAACATTTCCTAACACAACCACAATACTAAATAAAAGAATAAAATACTAAAATGAAAATAACCATCACATCACATTACAATCCACAAAGTACACTAAATGAAAGTCCAATTACATACTCATTCATTTTTCTTATAAAAAGATTACATAACATAAAAATAAACAAAAATACAAACATAAGTACATCAATCTCATTCTAAATATTAAAATCTTAAACTATTTCATCGTAGCCTTGATCAACAAGTGGATCGGGTTGATACTGAGTATATCGGGGGCATTCAGGAAATGTAACATCAGGCTCTCCTCTGTAGTGTCGGGCCTGAGCATCATAATAGGCTATATCAAAATCAGAATGCCTCTGCAGGTACTCACTATCATAATCATGTCGGCGTTCTAAACCTCCAATCCTCTCATTTATCAAATCTATCCTCTTCCGCTGCAAGGTCAACTTATTCATCAAATCTGCTAAGGTAGGGGAGCTAGAAGGAGGAGGAGGGTCATAACTTATAGAGGGAACGTCTCTACTAGTAGAAGGTTTCTGACTCTTACTTCCAGTTCTCTATTTCTCATGGGATACATAAGTTTTCAAATTTGATTTACTAATGGGTTTCATAAGGTGAACCCACTCTTCATCTCCAGCTTCCACTCCAGAAAGTTGGCAAAGTGCATAAATACGTCCACGATGTCCTAGACCTCCACTAGTCTCACTCCTTGCCGTAGTCAATATATTCTTGAAAATAATCTTCCCCACATTTATAATTTTGTTATTCTGAATACAGAAATTCAGAATAGCTCTATCTCTAGTTACCTTACTATGGCGGTAAGTCGGTAACAGAGTAGAGGAAATGAAATAGTGTCACGCCTTAGAGGTGACATTTAACATGGAAGCAGAAAAGTTTATCCATTCTTACTGCTTTATCTTCCAAGTTCCTTTCCCAACAGTGAGAAAGTTAATCACATTATTGAGGGGGCCTTCCATCGTACTAAACGATTCATAGTGGCAGATGTAAGAATCTGGGACTTCATAAAAGGTGTTAATGCGAGCGGCGGTAAATTCTACAGGAAGTCTATGCACTTGCACGATTCCATCTTCAGCATAAATCACATTGGCGTAGAACTATTTCACCACATTTGCATCAGCTTTATCGGTGGTGTAACAAAATTGGTGGTGTAACAAAAGTTTTGCCACTTTTGGTCGGCAATAACCTGTTCAATTTCTCCTCCCGGACTCTCAAAAACTCAATCTTGAATACATTTTTTTCCTTGAAGTATCAAAGTGAATCGAGTTTGAGCCATCACATTGATGAAGCGTGAATCGTCACACTCAACTCTTCCCTTTTGACGTGGAGCCATTTTTAATCTAATCAAATTAAAGAAAATTTCCAAAAATCACTTCTAATATGTAAATAATGTCTTGCAATGGTAATTCAAAGAGTTCAACATTAAGATCCATGAATTTCTTTCAAGATTTTCTTCACATTTTCAAATTTTCGGGTTTCCTCCAAATTCACATTTTCAAATTTTCGGGTTTCCTCAATGTGGAAGAAATACATGGTGAAAATCAAATATATTTAGCTTGGAGTGAAGCACTTACCTAAAGAAGATCAAATTTGATATCAAAAAGCCTTGAAATCGTCTCCCACTCCAAGATCTATCAAACCCTAATTCAAAAATGGCATTTTTAGGAGGAAGGGGTTGATGAATAGTGGTGGTTGACCGGTCAAAATTATGCTTAAAGAGGTATTTTTGCGATCTCGCCGACGGAGGGGTCGAGGGCGCCGTCGTCGTGCTCTATTGTATTTTTAACCCAAGTCTCGGGAAATTCCCACCGTCGGCGGCGTCGAGGGCGCCGTCCGCGGGCTCCATTTTGTCCAAATTCCGTATTTTTGCAATTTTAATCAATTCTAAGCCTAAACAATATCCGTTTAATCTCTATAAACATAATTTTAAATAATTAAATGATGTACTTAACACATACAGACTTTCATAAAACAAAACATCACATTTATATATAAATTCCAAGAGATACAATAAACGTTACATAACACACCTAAATTAGGTATTTTCTCAACATCAATACATTAATTTAGTGTCGCAATCTAAGCCACAACACTCAAAAGGCTGAAAACAAAACATCCTATGCTTAGTCTCAACTATACAGAGATCTTTAAGCATAATTCTAAAGCAAAGAAAATATAAAGTTCAAATCTAACCACACAAACATAAATGTAACATATGAGATCTACTACTCGTCAGATTCTGTGCTCGTTTCTCCTCTGAGATCACCCATTGATTGCACATGGACGAAAAGGTTGTAGAAGGGTCGGAATGGAAATTCTTCAGTAGAATCCTCCTCAATTAATTTCATCCTCCTCATTAGTCGTATAAAGTTATCTTCTAAATTCCCCGAATGATTGAAATGTTCTTTAATCCTCCAGTCTAAATGATCGAAGAAATCAGAGATATTATTAATTGTATTCATCACATTTTGTACCTCCTTTTCCAATTTCTTGATTCGGCGCAGGATCACTAAAGATTATCAGGGACTAATGGTTGTACTGGCAGATAATTCTGAGAAGATTGATCAACTATCATAGCCATGTCATTTTCATCTTCAAATGATGGGAATTTTTCAGTTAGATCCAAAGGTTTCCAAGGTAGCAGTACCTTTTCCCAGTGTTCATAAGATACTTGGAACTGGTTGTAAAGTGAGAAAATTGTTGAAGGGTGTCCAAGCCCATAAGTTGATCCATGAACGATCAGGCGTAAGACTGACTTCACAATTATAGATCCAATATCGATCGACAGTCCCCTTTGGATGTAGTAATTCAAAATGACACTTTCTTTAGAAACCTTACCAACCGTCATTATCGGTAACAGTTTCACAGAAATGAAGAAGTGCCAGTGTTTAGAGATGGGATTCAAAAGTGTTGAAGAGAAACTAACATACCCGTACTCTCACATTTCCCAATCATCAGTTTCGTCCGTCAAATACTGGTAAATTTCATTCATCTGGTCTCTCGTTGGGACAAAATTGGAATAGTGGTAGACATGAACTTTCTCTATCATATATAACTCGTTGATTCTTGAAGGAGTGAAATTAATCCATCTCCCTCGCACATAAACAACTCCTTGGTTAATTCCATGTAAATTTGCATAAAATTCTTTTACCACAGGAACTACCACGGCTGTAGTACTGTAGCACAACACTTCCCATCTTCGCCGAACTATTGTTTCTTCAATATCCGTCATGGGATTATTCAATCTGGGATTCATGAATGCTCGTTCTTTGATTAATCTTTTCTTTGTCAGCAACTTGTTGATGATTTGCTGCGCTTCCGCACTAATGAACTTTCGCCGATTGAAAACTCACATTCTGGGATTATCAGGGGAATTGGACGCCATAGGAATGAAAATGACAGAGTTTTTCTTCATTTTTGGAGAGAAAATATGAACTAGAGTTTGAATTTTTAGTTTAAAAAGACTATTCCGGCCCAAAAAACTGTAAAAAATCGCTCATCAGACACAAAAAACCACCTCTTACCGGTCTCGCCGTCGGCGGCGTCGAGGGCGCCGTCGGCGCTCTTCTGTATTAATTTTTTCCTCGACTCTTGGGAAAATCCCGTCGTCGGCGCTGTCGAGGGCACCGTCGGCGCCCAAGGCAAAATTTTTTATCAGGGACTAATGGTTGTACTGGCAGATAATTCTGAGAAGATTGATCAACTATCATAGCCATGTCATTTTCATCTTCAAATGATGGGAATTTTTCAGTTAGATCCAAAGGTTCAGT
>NW_018250866.1:30685-32435 GCF_001263595.1 Phalaenopsis equestris
TTGGTTAATTCCATGTAAATTTGCATAAAATTCTTTTACCACAGGAACTACCACGGCTGTAGTACTGTAGCACAACACTTCCCATCTTCGCCGAACTATTGTTTCTTCAATATCCGTCATGGGATTATTCAATCTGGGATTCATGAATGCTCGTTCTTTGATTAATCTTTTCTTTGTCAGCAACTTGTTGATGATTTGCTGCGCTTCCGCACTAATGAACTTTCGCCGATTGAAAACTCACATTCTGGGATTATCAGGGGAATTGGACGCCATAGGAATGAAAATGACAGAGTTTTTCTTCATTTTTGGAGAGAAAATATGAACTAGAGTTTGAATTTTTAGTTTAAAAAGACTATTCCGGCCCAAAAAACTGTAAAAAATCGCTCATCAGACACAAAAAACCACCTCTTACCGGTCTCGCCGTCGGTGGTGTTGAGGCCGGCGTCGGCGCGCTTCTGTATTAATTTTTGCCTGACTCTTGAGAAAATCCCACCGACGGCGCCGTCGAGGGTGCCATTGGCGCCCAAGGCAAAATTTTCACAGTTTCGCTCTAGTTTGAATGCATCGAAATTTTTCTTTATAGATCCAATTTTTAAGATATTTAAAGGGTAAATAAGAGTAGTAGACCTTAATAATACTATAAAATAGCGATAAATTCAAATAAAAACTATCATAATCACAATAAAGATAGATATAAATATGGGTTACCTCCCATAAAGCGCTTGGTTTAAAGTCGTCAGCCCAACCTATTCAGGGTTCATTCAGGTTGACTGAACAATGAAACCTCTTTAAAATTTGATCTTTTACCCTCATAATATGGTTTTAATCTATGTCCATTTACTTTAAATCTATTTCCCATTTTCTGATCTTCAATTTCAATAGTTTCGTAAGTGTAAACTTAAGTCACTCTAAATGGCCCAAACCAACGAGACTTCAATATCCCAGAAAATAACTTCAACCTTGTGTTGTAAAGCAAAACTTCTTATCCTGGTTCAAAGTTCTTCTGGTTAATCTATTGATCATGTCATAACTTTAATTTTTCCTTATAAATTTTGGCATTATCATAAGATTCATTTCTTAATTCTTTCAATTCATTTAATTGTAATAATCTCTTCTTACGAGCATCTTTCAAATTATAATTGAATTCTTTAATCGCCCAATATGCTTTATGCTCCAATTCTACTGGTAAGTGACAAGTCTTTCCAAAAACCAGTCTGTAAGGAGTGATTCTAATAGGAGTTTAAGCCCATAATGTTGTATCCAATCTAGTGGACCAATCTATTCTACTATGGTTTACAGTCTTTTCAAGTATTTGTTTAATCTCTCTATTAGAAACTTCAGCTAATTCACTGGTTTGAGGGTGATAAGCAGTAAAGATTCTATGAATAATATTAATTTTTTCTGCCAATCTCTGAATATATTTATTCCTAAAAAGAGATCCTCCATCTGTGATAATCATTTTAGGCATTCCGTAGCTAGTGAAAATATTTTTCATTAAAAACTTCGAAACACTTTTAGCATCACAACGAGGTGAAGCTTGTGCTTCAATCTACTTAGAAATGTAGTCCACTGCAATTAATATATATAAGTTTCCAAATGAAGGAATAAATGGTCCCATAAAATCTAATCCCCAAACATCAAAGATCTCAACTTCTAACATGAAATTTAGAGGCATTTCATTTATTCTACATATATTGCCTACTTGTTGACATCGATCACAAGTTTTTATATATCTATAAACATCTCTAAA
>NW_018250866.1:33218-34090 GCF_001263595.1 Phalaenopsis equestris
AACTCTTTTTCAGTAATAGTATAGTTAATTTGTGCATCATTAAGAGTTTTACTAGCGTAGTATATCACCTTAAAAATCTTTTCATACCTTTGTCCAAGGACAACTCCAATAGCATAATCACTAGCATCACACATCAGTTCAAATGGTTTCTCCTAGTTAGGTGAAACTATAATAGGGGCCATGATTAATTTTTCTTTTAATAACTCAAAGGCATTTAAACAGCTTTCAGTAAACTCAAATTTCTTGTCCTTCTCTAAAAGTTGGCATAGAGGTTTAGTAACTTTTGAGAAATCTTTAATAAAACGCCTGTAATAACCAACATGTCCCAGAAAACTTCTAACTTCTCTTACACTAGTAGGAGGTGTTAGTTTAAATATAACTTGAATTTTTGCAGGGTCCATTACCATACCATTTTCCGAAATTTTATGCCCTAACATAATTCCTCCTGCAACCATAAATTGACATTTCTCCCAATTTAGAACTAAATTAGTTCTTTTGCATAACTCTAAAACTTTTTCAAGATAAATTAAGCATGCGTCAAATGATGTTCCAAATACAAAGAAATCATCCATAAATACTTCTAGTCCATCGTCCATTAACTTGCTAGATATGGACATCATATATCTCTGGAATGTTGCAGGTGCATTACATAGTCTAAAAGGTATTCTTCGAAATGAAAAAGTTCTAAAATGTTTAGTAAATGTTGTCTTTTCTTGATCCCCAGGAGCAATAAGAATTTGATGGTAATCGGTATATCCATTTAAAAAGCAAAAACATTTGTGCCCAGCAAGTCTATCTACTATTTGATCTAGAAATGGTAGGGGAAAATGATCTTTCCTGGTGGCAGTGTTTAATTTTCTATAATCAATGCA
>NW_018250866.1:34684-35275 GCF_001263595.1 Phalaenopsis equestris
CAGGGTATTTCATAGATTTTGCAATGTTAAAAGTCACTTCTTGATCATTTACTCTCATAATTAATTCTCCTTTTTGAACATCTATCATAGCTTTTCCAGTAGCTAAAAATGGTCTCCCTAAAAAAATAGGTATTTCTTTATCTTCCTCCATATCTAAGACAATAAAATCCACAGGAAAGATAAATTTGTCAACTTTTACTAACAAATCTTTTATAACTCCCTTAGGGTATGTAACTGATCGGTCTTCTAATTGAAGAGTTACAGAAGTAGGTGAGACTTCTCCTAATCCTAGTCTTTTGAAAATTGATAGAGACATGAGGTTAATGCTGGCTCTCAAATCACATAAAGCTCTTCCATAGAATTTTTCACTGATAACACACAGTATAGTGAAACTACCAGGATCTTTTAATTTTTCAGGAAGTTTTTTCTGAATAATTGCACTACACTCTTCGCTAAGTGCAACAGTTTCATTATCTAAGAACTTCCTCTTCTTGTTCAGAATATCTTTCATAAACTTCACATAATTGGGCATTTGCTCTAAAGCTTCTACGAAGAGAATATTCACCGTTAACTTCTTAAGAATTTCCAAAA
>NW_018250866.1:36125-51244 GCF_001263595.1 Phalaenopsis equestris
AGGTCCATTGAAAATTATTGGTAGTTATTTCTTTTATTAATGAATAAGCCTCATCAAAAGGTTTCGACATTAAAAACCACCAGTTGCAGCATCTATAATCGATCTAAGAGATCCCACTAATCCATTATAAAAGGTTTTAATTATTAATCAGTCTGGTAACGAATGATGAGGGCATTTCCTAAGAAGATCTTTAAATCTCTCCCAAGCTTCATATATTGACTCTCCATCAATCTGACAGAACGATATTATGTCATTTCTTAGTTTAGCAGTCTTGGATGGAGGGAAATATTTGGATAGAAATTTCTATGACAGTTCTCCCCAAGTTCTATAGATCCAGGTCCTAACGAGTTTAACGACAAATTAGCTTTATCCCTTAGTGAAAAAGGAAAAATTCTAAGTCTAATAGCATCGTTTGAGACTCTATCATATTTAAAAGTAGCACATAGTTCTAAAAAACTAGCGAGGTGTAAGTTAGGATCTTCATTTGGTGTGTCTCCAAATTGATTGTTTTGTACCATTTGGATAATAGCAGGTTTAAGCTCAAATGAATTAGCAGTCACATCAGGATTTTGGATAGATACATGCATACAATTTAAAATTAGTACTAAATAATATAAATATAAATATAAATATAAATATAAATATAAATATATAAACATATAAATAAGTTGCAATTTATATAAAAACTTTTTAATAATTCTAATATGTCTGTTACTCCTAAAATTTCTCACCGGCAACAGCGCCAAAAAGTTGTCCGACCTTTTTGGTAAGTCAACAATTACAAGAATTTGATGACGCTGCTAGAAGATTTAAATTCCAGCAACGATTTCAAAAACTTGACTGCGACTTTATATATATATGTTTGATTTAATAAAGATGAATATATATAATATTCAATAATGTTAAAGTCGAATTTATCAACGCAAGTATACGTATTGCTCAAATAATATAGGGCTCTAATAGAGTCCTAGATATAGATCCCACAGGGAAAAATAGAATAATACAGACTAAGATTTAATAAAAATTAATACTTCAACTACATAGACATTAAAGTTGCTTATCTGTCACTAATAGGCAATTGAAATAAGTAGATAATTTGGAGAATAACTAACTATAGAAGATAACGTTTAATTGTGATATTCAATATATAAGAAAGCATCCTTCTCCTTGCCAAGAAATTATAGTGAATGGATAAAATGAATTAGTTCAATTTATATTGTGCCAAATAAGAGCATACCTATTCTTTACCCTTTGGTCGAGGTATAAAGAACATTGACTAATCCTATGCTTGGTTACTGATTCGACGGCTAGGCTGGGAGGATATCGGCTCTCACTTTGGAGCTCCCATGTTCCCCTCACCTGAGGGCTAACATCTACACATTAACACCCAAACGATAGGACCGAATTGGGGATTTTAGTCTATCACTCTAAAATCTCCAATTCTACGCCCGATAGTAATATTTTCCTATTTATTTGCACCCAACTTCCAAGCGCTTTGACCTCCCTAAATCTTGGATGTAATATTCACTTTAATTGTATAACTCAACATATTTTAACAAATCAATTGGCTAGATTGAAAGTAAATTAAGATCAAAGTGAAAAGATCATCACAACTTCTTAAAAATTTTTATGGCTTCACCAATTCAAATCACCATTTCACAAATCTCGAGACAAGGAGAAAGACAGAGAAAACTACTCAGAACTCATGGGGAAAGCACAACACAACTTGGAATTCATATATAAAATCAAAGTCATACAAACTATAACAAGTAAATAACTTATCTCTAAATTTCTCCCCAAGAACACTCCTCGAAGTTCCTCTAAATCTCTTCCTTTCTTTACAACACATGGAATTCCTCTTCGAAGTAGCAAGGAGGAAGAAATCTCTCACTTTCCCTCTACTCTTACAATTTCTTGAAGAATTCCTCACAATTATACGCTCTAGCAAACTTTCTATGCACTAATGGATCCTTTCTATTGCTTCAAAGCTTGCTTCTCTTCCTCTATTTTTGGCCAAAATGTTCTCTTTAAAGATGTGGATGAGTTTTCCCAAGAGTTGCTTACGCACCCCTCTAAAATTCGACCTTATCCATTGTACATGTCACGCCTTAATGGCGTCGTCGGCGCACTTCTGGAGAATTTGTTCTGTAGCCTCGGGAAAATCTCGACGGCGGCCTCGATGGCGTCGTCGGCACCCTAGTGCAATTCTCCACATTTTGGTTTTTTTTGCTCCAAATTCGCTCCTTTTTGCATCTTTTTGCTCCATTGACCCTAATTCATCATTTCTACATTAAAACATCAAAAATACATTTCTTTAAAGTGCAATATCATTAAAAATAGTATAAAAGAGGTATGAAAATCTCAACATATTTTCCTTTGGTCAATACACAGCTTGAAGTGTAGTGCTTTTTCATTTAAACTTTGAAAGATTTGGGATTAGTTTGATTTCATATTTTTATAAATTAAATATATATATAAATTAAATGTCCCTCAGAAACGGGCGTCGGGATTTCCATTCCGGCGAGCAACAACTTCCACAGGACACCCTAAAATTGTGCCTACACTTCTCTAATTTTAAATCCAAATCAAATTTCATCATGTATAATCCCAATTGAAACAAAATTCTAGCTGTTTTGAACCCAATTTCAAGGCAAAATCGTAAGCCTAATTCAAATGCCCCAAATTGGCATAATTTCAAAATCTCAACAAGTTGAACCCCATAACCTCTCAATTTCCACCAAATTGACCTCCCAATGTCACATAAGAATGTTCTTATTCAAATTGGCCAATCAATTGAGACAAATCCAAACTCTTGCCTAGCCTAAATCCAAGTGCAAGCCAAATTAAGATTTTGAACCCAAACCTTAAACCCACTTGGAGCCATTTGGTTTAGCCCAACCATGGTCATCACATACGTCATTTGGATTATAGAGACCAATCTAGATCCTCTATGCCCACCCTAGAGGTGTCATGGACCAAGGTTCAATGGTTTGTAGGATCTCTTACCATATTTGGCCAAATGAATCAAGCATCACATCACTTGACTAAACCTCAATCCTAATCACAATTAAACTTCCCTCCAGCTCCCTTGACCTAGCTAGCCACCATCTCAGCCCTTGCTAGCCACCATAGTCACCAGAGAGCTCAAAACCATGGAGTCCACTCCATCTTTGAAACTAAAATTGAGTCCATCCATTGTGACAATTTTGCATTGGATGCTTGCAGCGCTCTGCCCTCCACCTCAGCTTCCAAAACCTAGCCAATCATAGCCTAACGCTCACCCTTTGGCCATGGCTATAAAAATTCCCTCATTCGGTCAATGAAAGAGATCATCCAATTCCTTGTGGATATTTTGCTAAAATCCTTCCAAAGCCCCTCCAAGCCTTCCTGAGTCCAATCTCATTATTCTCAGGCCTCCGTAACCACTGTCTTGCTGGGATTTTGAGCTCAAAATCTAGGATATTTTACGTCATTTCACAAACCTTCACCAAACTTCAAATTAAATCACCCTCAAGCTTCCTCAGATCAAACGAGGGAGTTCCTCATTGAATTCCCCATCTATTAAGCCCTCTAACCCACTCCTAAACCAAAGCCGCACCACTTGTTGGTCGAACTCCTACAAAGACCTTATATCAAAGTAAGGTGACACTTAGAGGAGGTTCTTTGGACTACACGGAAGCTTCCACAAGCACCCAATCAAAGCCTCACCACTTGGGCAAAAGTATATTTCAAAATCCCTACATTTAGCCTTGATTTCATTAATTGTTAAATTGAGCTTTATTTCATAAGTATGTAACCATATAGGTAGGTTCGCCTTGATTAGATGAAGCTATAGAAACAAGCTCCATGTGATTTGGGTTAGTATCGTGCAAGATATTAGGGTTTTAGTGTGAACGGTTCTCAATTTAGAACATATGGGATGAAACAGATGTCGCCCATTCTCACGTGTATTGATCCAACATTGGAGGAGGAGTCAGACGAGCGATCTGTTCATAAACCGCATGTCGTGTGGTATATGACATGGAAGGCGTCTTCGAATGGTAGCGCGCGGTGTGGAGCTCTGGAGTCATCGTAGGATTGTGTGTCGTCGCATGGATAAGTAGCAAAATAAGATATTTTTTATTTATTTAAATACTGAAACATTAAAAATCCATAACTTGGTGAAGAAAAAAATATAAAAATAAAAGAAAAATACCCTGTTACTCAGTAAATAGATGATAATATTATGGAAAAAATGAAACATATTTAATTAACTAAATACTCGAGAGAGTATTTTAATTATAGTTAATTAAATATTAATCATCTTGACTTGAACTTTGGAGGGCTTATTTTGCATGTGGTTAGAGATGTTCTTTGATTTTTCTAAAGTCAAAGAACACCTCTAACCCTAGAAGTTTAAAATTTCAAGTCTTATTGCTTATTTTTGTTTAAAATAATTATGTTAATTGAAATAAAAAAAAAATATGAGATTATTTTGGTGGATTCCTTCGGGTCAATGTACTTTAGGAAAAAATTAAAATGTGTTTAAATGATTATGTACATTATCATAGCAAATTAGGTTATCAAAACTCATAAAAATTTAAATAAATATAATATAATCCAAAAAGTTGTAACAATTCCTCCACACTGTAAATAATGATCATTTTAACCCTTTGTAAAAAAATAGAAACCCATTTGAAATATATTTAATATAAAAGTCTTTTTTTCAATTAATATTAGATTTTTGCATTAAAACGATTAAAATAAATAATATATAATTAGGATATTTATTAAAAGTGGTTTTAAGTGTTCTTTGTGATCAGAGGCATATAGAAAAAAAAATTGACATTAAAATATATAGTTCATCTTAGCCTACTTTTGGATTTAAAAATAACTAAAAATAAGTAAAAATTACAAAAATATATAAATGCACCAAATTTTTTTTTATTTTTTCTGTGATCACTTGAGTCTCTTTAAAATATTTTTCCTAATTTATATAATATAGTTATGTATTTTTAAATGCTAAGAATGTATTTTCTCAATTGTTCATTAAAACAATTACAATAAATAAAACATAAAATCATAAAAAATGAAAAGTTTGTTTCTCTAAGTTCTCTGAACTTAAAGAGATTTAAGAAAAGTATGAAAGGTAATTTTTGAAATTAAATTATATTTTCTTTTTAATTAATCACTAAAATTAATAAATAAGTATAATAATTAAAATATAATTTAAAAAATCATGAAAATTTAATGAAGTGGTCCTATAACTAAGATAAACCTCCAATAATTTTTCCATGAACATAAACTTTACTTTGAATGATTAAATAAATTAACATTGAATATTTCTATTTTTGAGATTAAATAATTATTAAAAATTAAATAAAAATTAGAAAATCATAATTTCATGTCTGGTATTTTAATGAACCCATGAGTGTGGTATAATGAAAATTTCAAAGTCATTTGAGTTGTATTTGATGAGTTATGAAGTGGAGAGCCACAGGGGCAAAATAGTAATTTTAGGATCTTGATGCCCTGATTAATTTTTAGGTTGCGTCAAAGGGAAAATGGATAATTTTGATCATAATAAACTATTTTTGATGTTTGAAACACAAGGGTTTAAGAGGTAGAAACTAAGTTGTTACCTTTTCATAAAAATGAGTAAAATGTAATTTTATAAATTACTAAGGTTTGGAATCTAGCTTAATTAGATGATACTAAGGTTGTGGGCTTGAGCTAGGAATATAATAACTCACTCATTTGGAGCCCTCAACTAGTGCTGTAATGATAAGTGTGATCCCTTAATGAGATTTGATTTGATTTAATTTAATATTTTGATTATTATAAATTTATCCTGAATATTGAACTTAAGGGCTTAGTAGTGAGCTAAGCTTGATTTAAATGTGTTAAATGAGGATTAGAAAAGAGAAACATGATTCATTAATGAAAAAATTTAAACACTATGAGCCCAATTTTAATAATGGGTATAAAATCTTTAATGACTTTAGCTTGCCCTTTGGGGCGTCTACATATAACTCCTGAATAAAACATCAAGTGAATGTTCGAGCACCCTGCTCTTAGGACAATTAAAATATTAAGATTCATTAAAAATAGTAGATTAACCCAGTTGATCTAATTTTAACTTTAGATGGTTTATTGAATAACATAATAAATTTAAATGAACTAGAAACGTTTCAACAAGTTCTAAAAGTATTTAGGGATTGTTCCTTGAACACTTTTATGACATGTTGGATATTTTGAAGGATAATTGAAATTATTATTCTTTGCTCAAGAAAGTTATCTATTAAAACTTTTAAGGACCCACCCAGTTATGTCTCTAGACTAGACAATTCACCTAAATTAACATAAATGCCCTACACTACTTATCTTATATTTATTGACTCAATGCTCAAGGATTTGAATCTTCTCTAAGGTATTTAAGTACTTGTGAGTAGTTGGGGATATTTCTTTACATATAGAGCATTGGGCTTATGTAATTCTGAGGTATAGGTGGCTAGGGAAATGATGATAATGCTAGTGTATTCTAAAATGAGAAATACGATGTGAGATTTTAGAATAGTATCTCCTACCTCAAAGATCTTTAATAAAAGAAGAGGATAAGGACCGATGATACTATTCAACGACTCTTAAGAAGATTATGGCCTCCGATACTCTTAGGTTGTTTATAGTCTTAGCTCAATTAAATTATTTAACTTGTGGACTGCACCACTTTATAAAATGTTTTAAATGAAAACCCCCTTCACAACAAAAATCTCTTTCGCATGATGAAACAAATCCTAGATGCAAAGAAACTAAATTTAAAAATGAAAACTTATAAAGCTCCATATTTAATCACTTGGATCAAGGTTAGGACTGCCCTTTGTAGATTGTCGGGTTGGTCGCTCTTACTCAAGGTTGGGAAGCATATAGTCCAGCTCTAAGCCCTCTCCTTTATCAATGTCTTACATTTAGTTTGGATCTTCCATATGTGACTACAAGTGTTATTTTAATCACTCTTGTTTTGCTATGACTAGGTTTTTAAAATTTTTCCATATCAAAAGATTCCATTTAGTTTCCTGCAAACATATTATGCTTTATGATGTTAACATGCAATGGTAGCAGAGGCCCAGGTACGCATTTATGTTTTATGCAATGTAATTTTATTTATTTACTTTACAGCATTTCCCTACCTGCATTTATTTACTTTACATGCAAAACTCTACCAAAAATGAAAGTTACAAAACATGTTTTCAAAATTAAAACAAAATCTTTTTCAAAACAAAACAAGAAAAAAACATAATACTTCCTATGAATTTATGGGAGTCCCTCGAATGAGGTAACCCGTGATTACTAACCATATCTCCCTAGGTTATATGAGCTTAACAACTCATTTATACTAATTAAATTCAAGAGAAAATAGTGGTACTGGAATGAGAGAACTATTCAAACAAGAAATTTAAATGATAAAATAATTCACTTAAACTGCAAAACCTCTTGAACCTTTAGCTTGGAGTTGTCACTTTGACGAGGAGCTTAGAGCTAACTTCGTGGGCAACGTAACAAGAGTGTATAGAAGAACAACTCCGAGAGGGCAAGCAGATATACAATAAGAATTTTTTTCCATAGAATTAAATAACAAGCCATAGAATTTTGAGGTTGTTTGCCTAGTGCAACATAAGTACTCATCTTATCTTTAATCTTTGCATAATCATGCTGTACAATTTAAGCCCTAACTCATCTTTGGCTCCGAGGCTTCCATTGGTTATGATGTAAATCCTCCTATCTTTTACGCTATTTGTATGATTCCAACATGCAAATGCAAACCCTAAACAAAAAAAAAATTGTCAGGATGAAACATTTAATAATTTCTCTTCAAAATTGAAGCCAAACCATAGGATAGCTTGAGAATTCAATGAGGTTCTCCTCAGGATTTATGACATCCCCTAGTTCTCTTCCTTTGGATTCCAAAACAAATATTCCAAACTTAAGCCTTTCCCATTTGACACTCATTTGTTCGACCTTCAAAAGTCCCAAACTTTAAAATTCTTGAAGATAATATTTTCTGATCTAAATGGTAAGTTTTCTTAGGTGACTTTGGTCATTTAAGATGTTATTAACTATACGGGCTTGCCCTTATAGAAAACTTTATAACACAGCTTAATATAGATCCTATCTAATATTTTATATTAGATAAAAGAAAATTTTTAGTTATCATAAATAATTTTATATATTAAAATGGATGTTATAAATTCTTTAGTGTATTTAATCAGCCCCACTAGTAAGTAATATGTCTATTCCTCGTGATAGATGCACTTCTTGCAAGGTTGTGCTTGTTTATTTATACTACTGGCTGTACAAGATTAGTTCGGTCTCGTATTTTCAAAATTAAATTATTTCTTTTCAAATTTATAATGCATATATTAAATTAAAAATATACCCTCCCAATTTAGGGACTACTAAATTTGGGCGTGATTATGCTAGTATCTGGCATGACCACGCTTCCGGACAATCAGATCTCATTTTTGCAAGTATTTCCTTGCTGATTTCAGCCAAGTCTTTAAAAGGCAAGTAGAGGAGACACATAGAGATCTCATTTTATTTCTTAAAGGAGAGAACTTCTAGCATAGTTTTTTTTCTTTCTCTTTTCATGTGATTTAATGAGGTTTTGATGTGTTGTGAGAGGACATGTTGAGTTCATTTGGATTGATGAGAGTTTTATGTAAGAATTCAATGTATTACAAGGATCAAATGGATCGATGAGAGTTTTATGTACCACTTTCGTTGATCCTTTTTTTTCCACACAATAATAATTATTGTTGCTTTCTTAAATCATGAATTGTAAGTAACCTCCCGTTTATACTTCTGTGATGTAAGATTTTTGGTTTTCTTGTGACTTTCATTCTATGGATTTTTTTATTTTTTGAGACCTCTATTTGATGCATAAATTTTTTATGTTGGTGTTTTAACCATAAGATTGTAATTTAATTTTTATCAAATGCTATAAGAATGTTAAAAACCTCTAATAAATTATGACTTTTACCCATTGCATAGTGGAACAAGCAAGTTAGCTACAAAAACCTAGTTGAATATGTATATTCTATTAATAATTTTTAACTAATATAAAGGATCTGAAGAATACCAGCATGTGCAATATGGTTAGGTGAAACTTAACTTTATGGGTTTTTTATTCTTCTTTTGACCTAAGCATAGTCTTATGAAGAGAACTTGTATCTCTAGTTGTAAATAATAGTGTGGCTTACTGGACATGTCACAAAAGTATGAATCTTGCATATTTGAAAACTTAATATTTTTTTCTTATTTATGTTTACTAAAATTTTAAGATTGTTATATTCATCTCATGGCTTACTTTAAAGTTATGGGAGAGGTTAATTGAACACAGGTTAAGATGCATCACAAAGATTTCTCATAATCAATTTGGATTTATGTCGAGCAGGTCTACTATGGAAGCAATACGGTTATTGAGAGGTTTGATGGAGTAAGTTTAGAGATAATAAGGAGAATCTACATTTGATTTTTATTGATTTATAAAAATATTACGATAAGGTTTCAAGAGATATCCTTTGGAGAGTTCTCAAGAAGAAAGGTGTTGATATGACTTATATTCAAGCCAATAAAGATATGTATACTAGAGCTATCACTTGTGTCCAAATTGAAGGAGGATTGACCAAATATTTTCCTATTTCAGTTGGATTACATTAGAGATCGGCTTTAAGCCCTTATCTTTTTTGCTTTAGTTACGGATGGTCTTACTGGACATCAACAAGAGGATGTACCTTGGTGTATGCTTTTTGCTGATGATATCCTTCTTGTGGATAAAACAAGAGAAAAAGCCCAGGAAAAACTTGAATTATGGAGGTCTACATTGGAGTCTAAAAACCTTCGTTTAAGTAGAACTAAAATTAAATACATGGAATGTAATTTTAGTAGAAATAGTTCTTGTGACAGAAGTGTGACTTTGGGTGATCAAATTATTTTAAAAGAAAATGACCAAAATGTGGAGATTTGAACTAGGCCGCCGACGACATCCTCGACCCCACAGACGGCGAGTTTTTCTTGAGGCTAAAGGACAAAATTCTTCAGAAGTCCGCTGACGGCGCCCTTGAGGCCGCCGATGGCGAGCTCGGTGGCTATGCCTACTCAAGCTTTGGATAAGGCCAAATTTGGAAGGGATTCTTAAGAAACTCTTGGGAAAGCTCATCTACAACTTTAATAGAACATTTTGGCTGAAAATTAGAAGACACAAAAAAAATAGGAGGGGGAAAGGAATCTAGAAAGAAAATGAAGTGCTAGAGAGAGTTTCGAGAAGTTAGAAAGGTTCCAATATTGTGAGGAATTCTCTGAGAGATTATAAGAGTGGAAGGAAAGTGAGAGATTTCTTCCTCATTGCTGCTTCGAAGAGGAATTCTGTTAGTTGTAAAGAAAGGAAGAGATTCAGAGGAACTTTGAGGAGTGTTCTTGTGGAGATATTAGAGATAAGTTATTTACTTGTTTTAGTTTGTATGACTTTGATTTTATATATGAATTCAGAGTTTTGTTGTGTTTTATCCATGAGATCTGAGTAGTTTTCTCTGTCTTTCTCCTTGTCTCGAGATTTGTGAAATGGTGATTTGAATTGGTGAAGTCATGAAAATGTTTAAGAAATTGTAATGATATTTTCATTTTGATCTTAATTTACTTTCAATCTCGCCAATTGATTTGTTAAAATATGTTGATTTTTACAACTAAAGTGAAGATTACATCCAAGATTGAGGGAGGTCAAAGCCCTTAAATGTTGGGTGCAAATAAATAGGGAAATTTTATTATCGGGTGTAGAATTGGAGATTTTAGAGTGACAGACTAAAATCCCTAATTTGGTCCTATCATTTGGGTGCTGATCACTCTGTTATTAAATATCTGATGCAAAAGAAGGATGCTAAACCAAGGTTGATTAGATGGATACTTTTGATGCAAGGACTTGATCTTTTGGTTATTGATAGAAAGGGAACTGATAATCAAATTGCTGATCATTTGTCAAGATTAGAAAATCAAGAATTATCTGACACTGACAATGAAATTATAGACAGTTTCCCTGATGAACAACTTTATAATTTTAATGAGTGGAAAATACCATGGTATGTTGATATTGTTAACTATATTGTAAGTGATATTTTGCCACTTATGCTGACATTACAATAACAAAGGAAATTTCTTCATGATGCAAAAGAATGTTTTTGGGATGAGCCTTATTTATATAAACAATGTAAGGATCTTATTATGAGGAGATGTGTACCTTACGATGAAACTGAGCTGATCATTCAGAAATATCATGATTCTAAATTTGGAGGACATTTTGGGATTGATAAAACTGCTTATAAAATTTTATGAGCTAGATTTTATTGGTCTACTATTTTTAGAGATGTTTATAGATACATAAAAACTTGTGATCGATGTCAACGAGTAGGCAACATATCTAGAAGAAATGAAATGCGTCTGAATTTCATGTTAAAAGTTGAGATCTTTGACGTTTAGGGATTAGATTTTATGGGACCTTTTATTCCTTCATTTGGAAACTTATATATATTAATTGCAATGGATTATGTTTTTATGTGGATTGAAGCACAAGCTTTACCTCATTGTGACGCTAAAAGTGTTTCAAGATTTTTAATGAAAAATATTTTCACTAGATACAGAATGCTTAGAATGATTATCACTGACTGAAGATCCCATTTTAGAAATAAATACATTCAGAGATTGACAAAAAAATTTAATATTATTTGTAGAATCTCTGTTGTCTATCATCCTCAAACCAGTGGGTTAGCTGAAGTTTCTAATAGAGAGATTAAACAAATATTTAAAAAGACTGTAAACCCTAGTAGAATATATTGGTCCACTAGATTGGATACCGCATTATGGGCTTACGGGACTACTTATAAAACTCCTATTGGAATGACTCCTTACAGATTGATTTTTGGAAAAACTTGTCACTTACCAGTAGAATTGGAGCATAAAGCATATTGGGCGATTCAAGAATTCAATTATAATTGGAAAGATGCTGGTAAGAGGAGATTGTTACAATTAAATGAATTGGAAGAGTTATGAAATGAGTCTTATGATAACGATAGAATTTATAAGGAAAAAATAAAGTTATGACATGATCAAAAGATTAAACAAAAGAATTTTAAACCAGGACAAGAAGCTTGACTTTATAACACTAGGCTGAAGTTATTTCTTGAAAAATTGATATCTCGTTGGTTAGGACCCATTACTGTGACTCAAGTTTATACTTACCTAGCTGTTGAAATTGAAGATCTGAAGATAGGAAATAGATTTAAAGTAAATGAACACAGATTAAAACCTTATTATGAGGGTAAAAGACCAAATTTTAAAGAGGT
Source organism: Phalaenopsis equestris (assembly GCF_001263595.1). Lineage (NCBI taxonomy): Eukaryota > Viridiplantae > Streptophyta > Magnoliopsida > Asparagales > Orchidaceae > Phalaenopsis > Phalaenopsis equestris. The sequence continues at coordinate 48,494 of NW_018250866.1, forward strand.
TTTAATGATCAGTCAACCTGAATGACACCTGAATAGGTCGAGCTGACGACGTTAAACCAAGCACTTCATGGGAGGCAACCCATATTTAACTTGACTTTTATCGCAATTATAGTAGTTTTTATTTGAAATTATTGTTATTTTGTGGTAGTATTAAGCTCTACTACTCCTATTTACCCTTAAAACATCTTAAAAATTGGAGAAAACATCTTAAAAATTGGACCTTAAAACATCTTAAAAATTGGAGCGAATTCGGACCAAAGAGAACTTCTGAAAATTTTGCCTTGGCCGCCGACGGCGCCCTCGACGCCGCCAAATGTGGGTTTTTCCTGAGAGTCCAGACAAAATTAATACAGAGGCCCGTAGACGGCGCCATCGACCTCGCCGATGGCGAGACCGGTGAATTGGCAATTACTTGGGTTCAAATTACGGTTTTTGGCTGTTTTTGGGCGGGAATTATCTTTTTAAACTTAAAAATTTGATTTCTAGTTCAAATTTTTCCTCCAAAAATGAAGTGAAACTCCACCAATTTCATTCCTATGGCTTCCAATTCCCCCGATAATCCCATAATACGAGGTTTCAATCAAAGAAAGTTTATTAGTGCAGAAGCGCAACGAATCTTCAACAAGTTACTGACGAAGAAAAGATTGATCAAGGAATGAGGATTTATAAATTGTGGATTGAATAATATCAAGATGGATATTGAAGAAACGATAGTGCGGCGAAGATGGGAAGTGTTGTGCTACACTACTGCCGCCGTGGTTGTTCCCGTGGTGAAAGAATTTTATGAAAATTTGCATGGAATCAACCAAGGAGTTGTTTATGTGCGAGGAAGATGGATCACTTTCACTCCTGTACGGATCAACAAATTATATATGATAGAGAATGTTCCTGTTTGTCACTATTCCAATTTTAGCCCAACAAGAAACCAGATGAATGAGATTTACCAATATTTAACAGACAAAACTGACGACTGGGAAATAAGAGAAAACAGAAGAGAAAACAGGTATGTTAGTATGTTAGTTTTTCAGCGACACTCCTAAATCGCGTTTTGAAACTTTGGCACTTTTTCATTTCCGCGAAATTGTTACTGACAATGAAAATTGGTAAAGTTTCTAAGGAAAGTGTCATTTTGAATTACTGCATCCAAAGGAGACTGTTGATCAATATTGGATCTATTATTGTGAAGTCAGTTTTGGGCCCGATCAATCATGGATCAACTTATGGGCTTGGACACCCCTCCACAATTTTGTCACTTTGCAGTCAGTTCCAAGTATCCTATGAAAATTGGGAAAATGTACTACTACCTTGGAAGCCTTTGGACCCAACTGAGACATTCCCAATTTTTTAAGATGAAAATGACATGGCCATTATAGTAGATCAAGCATCTCAGAATTCACTGCCAGTTCAACCCTTAGTCCCTGATAAGTCTCTAGTAATCATGCGCTGAATCAAGAAATTGGAAAAGGAGGTACAAAATGTCATGAATGTGATTAATAATAGCTCCAATTTCTTCAATCATCTAGACTGGAGGATGAAGGAACATTTCGAGCACTCTGGATATTTAGAAGATAGCTTAATACGACTGATGAGGAGGATGAGATTAATAGAAGAGGATTCCACTGAAGAATTTTCATTCCGACCCTTCTACAACCTCTTTGTTCATGTGAAATTAATGGGTGATCTCAGAGGAGAATCTAGTTAATAGATTCAAATTACTACCTTTTGGTCTATCTATGTATTTTGATTTGAACTATGCATTTGTTTTGCTTTAGAATTATGCTTGTAGATCTCTGTATAGTTGAGACTAAGCATAGGATGTTTTGTTTTCAGCATTTTGAGTGTCGTGGCTTGGATTGCGACGCTGAATTAATATATTGAGGTTGAGAAAATACCAAACTTAGGTGTGTTATGTAACGTACATTATACCCCTTGGAATTTATATTGCAGACGGCGCCCTCGATGCCGTCGATGGCGAGATTTTCTCGAGACTTAGGATTTTAATACCAATAGAGCGCGTCGACGGCGCCATCGACCCTGCCGACTGAGAGCTCACGAAAAACACCTTTAACCGTGATTTTGACCAGTCAACTGCCACTATTCATCATCCCCTTCCTCCTAAAAATGTCATTTTCAAACTAGGGCTTGAAAGATCTTGGATTGGGAGGCGATTTCAAGGCTTTTTGACACCGAATTTAATCATCTCTAGGTAAGAACTTCACTCCAAGCTAAAAATATTTGATTTTCACCATGGATTTCTTCCACATTGAGGAGATCCGAAAAATTTGAGAATGTGAAGAAGATGTGGGAAGAAATTCATGGATTTTAATGTTAAACTCTTTGAATTACCATTGGAAGCCATGATTTGCATATTTGAAGTAATTTTTGGAATTTTTCTATAATTTGATTAGACTGAAATGACTCCACGTCAAAAGAGAAGAGTTAAGTTCGACGAGTCTCGCTTCGTCAATGCGGTGGCTCAAACAAAATTTACTTCCATATTTAAAGGAAAGAAGTGCATACAAGATCGAGTTTTTGAAAGTGCGGGAGGAGAAATTGAACGAGTTATTGCAGAGTGGAGGTGGGAAAACTTTTGTTACACCACCAATAAAGCTGATACAAATGTTTTGAAGGAGGTTTATGCCAATGTAATTTATTCAGATGACGGAATTGTTCAAGTGTGTTGATTTCCTGTTGAGTTTACAGCCGCCCGCATCAACACTTTTTATGAAGTCCCAGACTCTTACAGCTGCC
>NW_018250866.1:51472-65716 GCF_001263595.1 Phalaenopsis equestris
ATTCAGAATAGTAGAACTATAAATGTGGGGAGAATAATTCTTAAGAATATATTGACTACGGCAAGGAGTGAGACTAGTGGAGGTCTAGGACATCCTGGACTTATTTATACAATTTGCAAACTTTCTAGAGTAGAATTTGGAGATGAAGAATGAATTTATCCTATGAAACCCATTAGTAAAGCTAATTTGAAGACTTATGAATCCCATGAGAAATGGAGAACTGGAAGTAGGAGTCAAGAACCTTCTACTAGTAGAGATGTCCCCTCTACAAGTTATGAACTTCCACCTTCTAGTTCCCCTACTCTGATTGATTTGATGAATGCATTAACCTTGCAGCGGAAAAGCATAGACTTGATAAGTGAAAGGTTTGGAGGTTTAGAACGTCGACACGATTATGATATTGAGTACCTTTAGAAGCATTCAAATTTTGAGGTAGCTTATTATGAAGCTCAGGCCCGACACTACTGAGGTGAGCCTGATGTTACTTTTCCTAAGTGCGCATAATATACTCAGTATCAACCCGATCCACCTGCTGATCAAGGCGATGAAGATGCAGCTTGGGATTTTGATATTGAATGAAATTGATGTACTTATATTTGTACTTTTATTTCGGTGATTTTGTTTGTAATAGAAATGGATTTTGGTGTATTTAGACTTTCATTTTTATTATTTCGTTGTACTTGGATGATTTTTAATTGTTGTTATAAAGTAGTGTTATAGTTAATTGTGCATGTGTAGTTTAACAGATGTTGAGTAGTATTTTGTGGATTGTAATGTAATGTGATTTTTATTTTCACGTTTTAATTGTACTTATTTTGTTTAGTATTGTGGTTGTGTTAGGAAATATTGTGCTTGTTTAATATTTTAGATTTATACTTATTTCAAAATTTCATTACCCAGAAATTCCTCTAATGATTTATATGTGTAGAAAGCTCCTAATATTATAGACCAGGTGAAGTAATTTATATTTATAGTTTTTCTTTCCACCTGTATTATTTCATATTCAAAATTTAAGTTTGGGGGAGGGAAGAAAAAGATTAACTATTAGATGTCCTCTATTTCAATATTTTCAAAAATTATTTATATGATTTCAAGTAGTGAATTTAATTCTGGTAACTATATTTTTGTAACTACTTAAATATTATGGTAGATTTAAAGAAATATTTTTGTAATGAAAATTAATTTTGTAACTTAAGATATTTAGTATAAGAGAATAAGATTATAGTTAACTATTTAAAGTAAAGGAAACAATATTTTGAAGTATTAAGAATCTGGAAATTCATTTTGAGAAGAAAAGATTGGGGCTCGATGATGTAAAATTTATGAAATATTTATAAGGTAAAGGAATGCTTTGAGTTTCAAATTTAAGGAAAGAAAAGTGAAGTTCAAAATCATTAAAGGCTATCCAAATATAGTAATCCTCACTTGAAAAAGGAAAAGAAAAGGATTGAAATAAATCCCTGAAAAGCAAAGAAAAATATATAGGATTGAAAGCAATCCAATTGAAAAAGATAAAATAAAGAAAAAAATTATGAAGTGAGGAGAAGCTTGAGAATATGCCTAATCAAAAATTGATTTCACTGAACCTACCTAAAGGAAAAACCTAATACATTCTTGAACTTATATTTATGGATTAAATTTTTTACTAGTAGTGTTCCCATGAAGTTCCTATCATTTGAATATTTTAAGTGACTTAATATTGCAACATATAGTCATTCTTGAAATAAATAGAAAACTAGAACTCTTAAACTTGATGACTAAATAATCTTGTGGCTACAGAGTTAATTCAATTATTTGAATTCTTTCTGAAAATCTCATTATGATATTTATTTAAGTCAAACTTATTGTATTTCTGAATTAACACTTTACTGTAGTAGATCATAACTTTTTTATAGTATTAAAATTACTTGAGGACAAGTAATAGTTAAGTTTGGGGGATTTTGACCAAGAGAAAATATGTTGAGATTTTCATACTTATTTTATACTATTTTTAATGATATTGCACTTTAAAGAAAGGTATTTTTGATTTTTTGTTGCGCACGAATGATGAATTAGGGTCATTGGAGCAAAAAGAGGCAAAAATGAGCGAATTTGGAACGAACATGACCAAAATGTGGAGATTTGAACTAGGTCGCCGACTGCGTCCTCGACCCCACCGACGGTGACTTTTTTCCGAGGCTACATGACAAATTTCTTCAGAAGTCCTTCGACGGTGCCGTTGAGGCCGCCGACGGCGAGCTCGGCAGTTATGCCTATTCAAGCTTTAGATAAGGCCAAATTTTGAAGGGATGCTTAGGAAACTCTTGGGAAAGCTCATCCACAACTTTAATAGACTATTTTGGCCGAAAAATAGGAGGGTGGAAAGGAATCTAGAGAGAAAAGGAAGTGCTAGACAGAGTTCCCAGAGGTTAGAAAGGTTCCAATATTGTGAGGAATTCTTTGAGAGATTGTAAGAGTGGAGGGAAAGTGAGAGATTTCTTCCTCCTTGCTGCTTCGAAGAGGAATTCTATTTTCTGTAAAGAAAGCAAGAGATTTAGAGGAACTTCGAGGAGTGTTCTTGGGGAGAAATTAGAGATAAGTTTTTTACTTGTTGTAGTTTGTATGACTTTGATTTTATATATGAATTTCGAGTTATGTTGTGTTTTTTCCATGAGATCTGAGTAGTTTTCTCTGTCTTTCTCCTTGTCTCGAGATTTGTGAAATGGTGATTTGAATTGGTGAAGCCATGAAAATGTTTAAGAAATTGTGATGATATTTTCACTTCGATCGTAATTTACTTTCAATTTGGCCAATTGATTTGTTAAAATATGTTGAGTTTTACAACTAAAGTGTAGATTAGATCCAAGATTCAGGGAGGTCAAAGCCCTTGGAAGTTGGGTGCAAATAAATAGGGAAATAATATTATCGGGTGCAGAATTGGAGATGTTAGAGTGACAGACTAAAATTCCCAATTTGGTCCTATCGTTTGGGTGCTGAAGTGTAGATGTTAGCCCTCTGGTGAGGGGAACATGGGAGCTCCGAAGTGAGAGTCGGTATCCTCCCAGCATAGTCGCAGATTCATTAAACAAGCGTAGGATTATTCAATGTTATTTATGCTCGGACCAAAGGGTAAAGAATAAGTATGCTCCTATTTGGCACAGTATAAAAATTAAACTATCACTTTATCCATTCACTATAATTTCTTGACAAGGAGAATGATGTTTTCTTATATATTGAATATCACAATTAAACCCTCATTAGTATCATTAGTTATTTAATAGTTATTAAAATTACATACTTATTTCAATTGCCTATTAGTGACATTAAAGCAAATTGAACTTCGTTTTTGTGATTAAAGTATTGCTTTTCTAAAATCATAGTTCGCAGTTCTAAACCACTCCCTGTGGGATCAATATCTAGCTCCATTAGAGCTCTATATTACTTGAGCGATACATATACTTGCATTGATAAGTGTGACTTTACAATTTTTGAATATTTTTTACGTCCATATTTATCTTATATTTTAAGCATATAAAAAGTCGTTGGTCAACATAATAATAAGTTAAGTGTTGTCGAGATGAGAATGATCAGGTGCATGAGTGGCTTTACACTTAAAGACAAAATGCGAAATGAATATATTCGTAATAGGGTTGGTGTAGCTCTTGTGATGGGCAAAATTAGAGAAAATAATCTTAGATGGTTTGGTCACATTAAACATGGACCATCTGATGATCTGATTAGAAGAGTAGATATTTTAGATTCGACTTGTGTTAAGAAAGGCAGAGGTAGACCTAGGAAAACTTGGGCTTATTGTATTAAAAATGATCTTAATTTGCTAGAACTAAATGAAAATATGACACTAAATAGGACACAATGGAGAAAAACGATTCATGTAGCTGTTATTGTTATTGTTATTGTTGTTACCTATGTTCAATTAAGGCTTTGTTATTTGATCACGTAGTGGGATTAAGGAGAAAAAGGATTCACGTAGTGAAATAGGAAAAAAAGGATTCACGTAGTGGGATTAAGGCTTTGTTATTGTTGTTGTTGTTGTTGTTAGATTCATCTCAGGAATTTTACAACTTTAGACTAAAGTTAGAGGTTCAGTAAACTAGATCTTTGCAAGTTAAAAATAATTTGAAACTATCCTCGTCAGATCGATTCACGGGCTCTTAGATCGTATATTACTTTACATATATACTTGCATGATTAACTTTCTATAGGTAAGTCATCAGCCATCAGCGGCTCGTTGTGCCTTATTATTGCTCTTTGGTGATCTTAGGATATCTGTGGAAGAGCTATTGAGAGAACTTTGTGTTGACACTTTCCAAGTGGTTGGGGGTAGTAGTCCTTTGTGCGGTTGTAAACTTGAATGTATGTACTTTGTTGTCCTAGGTGACCCTCTGGTCGTCAAACTAGCCTTCGGTTGTCAGCAATGCTTCATTCAGTTGTCTATCAATAGGCTAGGTAAGCTTCAACCGATTGGCCTCATGAAGAGTTGTAGCTTTTTTCAGAGGGTATCGTCATCATCTATCTTTTGATCTAGATAATTAGATTATCTTGAAAATCATGCAAAATTTTTTTTATTTGCATATTAAGTTTCCCAATTTTCTTACTTCTTGATAGCGACAATTGAGATAAGGACTAAACATTTTTGAAAGTAATAAATTAGTTCTTAATAGTTATAATTTAATGTAGTGATTAAACTCCCTGGATTTTCCTCCCATTGATTCTTATTAATAGGGCTTAGTTGATGGTTCTTACTATCTTAACTTTGTTTCTCCTTACATCTGCTCGACTTCTTTGACATTTTGGAGAAGGGATTTGATTCAATGCCCAAACCAATTGAGCGAGTGAAAATGTATGCTACACTTCAGGTAACGAAATAGAGCCGGCTAACGTAAGCTGGGAATGAATAAAAGAAGAAATTTGCTAAGAAGTTGAAGCCATCCAACAATTAGAGCAGGAGTCATCGGATTTGATCTAGGAGGCCCTAAAGAGAAGGGTCAAACTAGTGTTGGGAGGGAGCTGGGTGATTCACAAGTCTTCTCATAGTTTCCTAGTTATTAATGTTAGTATTATTTTATAAATTGGTTCATGGGAAAGATCAACAGTCTTTTTGATACGTCACGACATGATACAAGTCTTAAAATGCATGTCCCATTTGCTCTGTTAAATTGTTGCATCAATCAGGTAATGAATAAGGCTCATTGCTGTGATGATTGGCACCCTACCCTTCATGGAGCTTGTCGCTACTGGGTGGGGAATTACCTCTATTGCTTTATCCACATTGAGCTTTCAGACATGGACTTTGTTATGCTTGACGTAGAGGATAGAATTGTTTGTGAGGGAGCCGATCAAATATATATGTCATCATTATCGATTGTCTTTATTATTTTCTACCAACTAGACATCTATGGAGTCATTTTCAGTTTTTTTTTGATATTTGTGCTCAACACACGTATTAAACTTTCCACGGTCTCGATTGCTTTGTCAGATTATCCCCTCGATCAGCCCACACCTTTTGTCAGGACTTAGGCAGATCTTGTCACTACTTCATGATGGTGACTTTCGAGACTTTCTGTTAGGGTGATATATTTCATACCCTTCATGGAGCTTATCACTAATCAAAAAGTAACCACCTCTATAGCATTATTTGATTCAAGTTTAAAAATTAAGTTTTCATGATGTGGGAGCATTGTGGGCTATTTTATCGACCGGGCTTTTTAGGGGTTGCAATCGACATTGCTACTTGGATTTGAGTTACTTAAGTAATAGTCAGACCTATGAAAGTACTAAAAAGGATTATGTATCATAAAACAAAAATAACTATTAAAATGATAACCCCTTCATTCACTAAGCTTAGGTGTCAGCCGTCTAGAGTCGACTGAGAGTTATGGGGTGTCATAGATCAGCTTTGTTTGAAAGGTTTTTTTAACTATTGGGAACAGGTTGTCTAGCCTCTAGGAAGATGATGAAAATGGGTTTTCAGCATATGTATTTTTTGTTGCATGAACTCCTTGGCGTTCCCCTATTAGAAGTGTCTTTAGTGTGCATTTCTCCTAATTTGTGTCACTTCTGTTCTTGTTGGTAGCATATCCACGCTCATCACATCTCTTAAGATGTTGAAACAAGAGTTAATCAATGAGGCATGTCCAAGGATAGGAGCACTAGGAACTATGAGTGATACGTAGAGAGGGAGGGAAAGACAACGACTTGCCCCTCTAAGGGAAACTAGGGTATTCCCGAGCTCAGTGACCCATTTAATAGGTTGGAAGTACTGGTAACAAGAGAGAAGAGGAGAGAGTTCTCTCAACAAAAGAAGGTCAAGAGAGAAGAGCCAAAAGCCCTTAATATAGTATGGTCCATTATGTATGGAAGATAAAAAGAAAAAGAATAAATTATATGTTTTACCACTATTTTAGAAGGGTTGCACGGGTATTATTGTATTTCTTCTTATCTAGACCTTTATATCAACATGTCATTGGGTCTACCAATTGAGTTTGTTTTAATTGGTTTTTTATCGGAATATCAATCGGCCATCTTTCTGGAAAGTCGAGCAATTTGTTAGTGTGGTAACCGGTCAACTTTCGGGGGGTCTGTTGGCTTACCTGATTATTGTTCTTTGACATTCTTAGGTGACCTTCAGGGGAGCTGTTGAGAGAGCTTTGTGTTTACGCTTGTCAGATGGTTGAGGGTACTAGACATTTGTACGTTTGTTGGCATGTGTCTGTCCCTTATTGGCGTGGGAGGCCTTTTAGCCTTCAGAATTACCTTCAGTCAACCAGCAGTCCTTCAGTCGACTGGGTTGTCTTCAGCTGGTAGATTTCATGAGAACTTGTATAGTAACTTTTTGTCAGAGGGAATCCTCGTCATCAATCTCTTAATCTAGACTATTAGATTGTCTTGAGATATGTGCAAACACATTTTTGTTGTACAATTTAGTATATTTGATAGATTGAGACACAATAGAGATACTAATCACTTTTATAAATGTTAGAGTTCTTTAAATATAATATTTTTTTTTATTTTTCATGTTATGATAACAGATTGACATATATGATAACAGATTGACATATATATATATATATATATATATATATATGTTTCTTTTTTTTCATTGAGAAGGTAATAAGCCTGCCAACTGATTTGCTAGAATGGTGATGCAACAACTTGTTTCAGTTAAGTCCTCTCGCCCTCCCCTAAACTTTCTTCTACTTGGGGATAATTTAAATGGTCCTTATTATAGGATTTCTTATTGGAAAAGAGAAACAAAAGCATGTAAAAAAAATAATATAAACGAACATGTAGAGAGAAAAAATAATTTCTTACTTAGAGAGAGAGAGAGAGAGAGAGAGGGAGGGAGGCAAGAAATGGAAAAACAAACATATACAAAAAAAAAATAATAATATTAAAAAATAAGAGGAAAAGAAAATGGTGTTATTTTTTAACGTTAATTTTTTTAGATTTTTTCTGGTGTTATTCTCACACACATCGTGGTGGTTTTAGGTTTTTGCCGCCTTTTGGTGTTACTGCTGGACGTTATTTTATTTCTTGATTTTCTCTACTTTTTTTGTCTTTCGGAAGTAGGCATATATATTGTATTTATTATTTTTTTTTTGCATTAGGTATTGTTGTAGGTTTTGTGCAACCTACTAAATTGTTGGAACTCATATCTACACTATCTAAATGTGTTGATTTTAGTGGTTAAAAAAAGAAAATATTTTATTGGCTAGAAAAAAAATTTTACAGGTTTTTTATTATACGTATCTTTGTTTAGATTGAAGTTAATTTTTCTTTTAGTCATGCTGATACTATTTCTAGGGTAGAAGAGATATGCAGCATTATTGTTATATATAAACTCTTTTAATTGTGTTGTGATATGAACTGAAATGATATTGCTATTTCTACTTTATTGTATTTCTTAAGGTATTTTTGTGGCTCTATATTATAACAATGAATTCCTTTTAATTATATCATGAAAAAAAATTTATTGATGTTTAATTGACAAGATATAACTTGATCCAATTTTAAGATTTGTGTCGTTTCAGTATGTGACGGATTGTCACGATGGAGGAGTAGAGTCCTTCGCCCTTGAGCGGCCTAAACTAGTTTGGTTCGGTCTAATTTTGGAGGTTTATCATTTAAAAATATGCTCCAGGTCACTTGATATTTCTTATTTGGTTCAACTTTTGGAATACAATTGCAAATTTGCTTAAAGCACAGTTAAATGGCTATATAAATAAATTTTCACAATTTTTATATTCTATTTTGAGATTTTTTTTTCTTAATTTGAAAATTTTAACGCAAATTTATGATTGGTCATATTAATTTTGCAAATCATATCAATAATGATTACAAAACAAATTTATTGTCAACTAAAATATGATATCGTTTATTCATTATCAATAAATATGATCAAAAAAGGTATTTAGCTGTATTAATGAAGCATTAAGTGATAATATTGAAAAAGAAAAATACGATTTTCCCTGCAGGTTTTCTCGGGTGCATGGAATATCTCGGGGCAAGCCAACTGAATATTTTCTTATGATTTTATTTGCCGTCTAGCAAAGGGAAGTTATTGTACTTAAAAATTTTTAATATAAAGTGTAAAAGTGAGGAATGAAAAATAATTAGTAAATAACATTATTTATTATTATTATTATTATTTTGCTATCCTCCAAATCATGAACTTTTTGCATCTACTCTGAAGCATAAAACAAGGGGCACAATTAGATCAACTAATTTTTTTCTTATGTAATTTGATTATTTTTAGAATTGATATTCTAGTTGATTCTTTTATCAAATTCTCGCTCAAATATCGAAATTCATAATAAAACCATACCCATATACTTCATTTTTATCAAATTCCCGCGTAAATACAACTGTTCGGTACTTGATAAAGAATAAATTTATTGCATGTTTCGTAAATTACAAAGTATCAAGTGCAACTGTAAATACCCCATTCTATAAATGTTAAGATTATTAATCTTGCATAGGTTTTAGTCGGGCCAAGAACACTGTAGTTCAGCTTATTCATTGTTTATTTCTACAGCCGGTGGGATTAGTTCTCATAGATAGGTCAATGGAGTAGTTGTTAGTTGTGACTTGTGAATTGTTTTTCTATGACTTCTTGAAAAAAATTATAAAAATTGTAAAAATAGGTGGTTTAGTCTTTGCAATGTGACAGTGCTTAACTACTCCCAACCTACCATTGTCCTTCACAAATATTAAAGGGAAAATTTTTCACCCACTAAAAACGTTTTTTTCTTTTTAAAATTTCAAAACACGCATCATAAACTTTAAGATAATTTATATATATAATAAAGAATTTATAGTTTATTAAATTTTATATTTGTTTATTAATTGTTGAAATTTTAATTAACATCATTATTAGCTTTTATAAAATGAAATGGTTTTTTTTTCATGCATGCCTTTAATTATAATTTAGAAACTATAGTATTATACAAATAAAATTAAATATTCAAATTTTAATACATAATTACATAAGAATTTCACTATATGGATATAAAGCCCACTAAACTTTAGCTACATTGACCACTTATTTTGTATCAGCCATACACTATATAGTTTAAGGAATTCACATCAAAATAAGAAAATCTATAATAGACTAAAATTTTCCTCATATATAAATATATATGTGTGTGTGTGTGTGTGTGTAATTTGAGATGAAAACTGTAAATGTACTGAAGATATTTAATGTCTATTTATTTTTACATATGTTATTTTATGAGGAAATTAATTTTTATAGAATTTACTTCTAAATATGTATAATAATTTTTCTTTCTTGAGTCTTATTTTTTAATAAATTTAATTATTTGAAACTTAACATAATGCTACTACTTATGGAGAATATCCCCGCAATTTTTTTTGGGGGCCTTTACATACATATCACCAAATTCTTAAGTATTTACATATTTTAAATTTCAATTTTACATTCTATATTTATAGTAGTAAAAATTTTCATATCACAAAATAATCATGATATTTTAAACAATCACGTACGCCTTTTCACACATATGTAAGGTTATATGCATGTAAAAATTGAAGTTTATATGCATGTAAAAATTGAAGTTTGATTTAGTCCAGTAAATACATCAGAAATTGTGCGGTATGTCTATAAATCCATCTCTTGTCATTTCCGCCGGGCTACCCATACACCAGTGGAATTCCTGGGGCCGCGGAGCATGATTTCGGAAGGCAACATATCATGTATTTACGGGATTGCATTATTTGGTCAAAACCTAAAAGTAGAGTTGTATCGAGTCTCAAGAATGTATTTCGATGTTTTAGTTTTAAAACCATAATTTTTTTTTTCTTATTGGTTTGATCTTAGTTTTCATAAATTAAGAAATTAAAAAAATCAATTTTAGAAGTTAAAATGAAAAATTCATGAAATTAAATCTATATTATAAATATATTATATGTAATTTCTTTTTATATTTGTTCATAATTAAAATTCAATTAGAAATTAAATTATTATTTATATAAAATTGAAAGGTTTAAATCAAATTAAAATTGAGTTTAATTTTATCAAAATTATGATTCATTTGATTATTTGAGTTTGAATATTTGAATGTAATTTTGGCCTTTTGCGCCCAAACGATTCCCAAATTCCCCAAAACACTCGAAAATTTCCAAAATTTCCAAAATACCCCCAACTTCACCAAAATTACCAAAATGCCCCTCGTGGCCCTAAAAATCCTGAAAACCTTCAAAATAATTTCAAACACTCTCAAAACCAATCCTAACCACACATTGGGCCTAATTTGACCAAATTGACCGATTTCGACCAAAATCCCAATTTTACCCCTATATCCCAAAAGTCTCCAAATCCATCCCAAATTCCACCAAATTGATTTCAAACTATCCAATTTCAAATCCAAATTAAAATTCATCATGTCTATACCCAATTAAAATCAAATTCTAGCCCAATTGAGTGCAATTTCAAGTCCAATTTCCAAGTCCAAATAAAATTCCCAATTTTGATCATATCCCTGAATCCCATAAAATTAAACCTTATAACCAATCCAATTTCCCCAAATTTGAATCCTAAACTTTTCATAACATTCTCCGATACCAAATTGAACTTTCAATTGGCCTAGAAAAAAACTCAAGCCTAGCCCAAATTCAACTCAAAGCAAAACCCCCAATTTTGCCCCAAAGTCAAAATTTCTCCAAATTGAATTTCATAGCACCTCAATCTTCAACCCAATTGGCTTCCCAATTCCTCATGACAATTTTCTAAACCAAATTGACGATTCAATTGAGGCCAATCCAAGATCTAGCCAAAGCCAAACCTAAGTCCAAGCCAAATCATGAATTTAGAACCCAAACCCTACACCAACTTAGAGCCATTTGGTTCAGCCCATCATGGACCACCACAACTGATTTGGACCATAAGAACCGCGATCATTTAAGCCCACCCTAGTGGTGCCATGGACTAAGGGTCCTATGATTTTGGGGATTCTTTTCAATTTTTGGCAAATTTACCTAAGCTTTCCCTCACTTGATTAAAGCTCCATTATAATCACAATTAAACCTTCCCTTCTTTTATTGAGACATCTAGCCACCTCCACTGACCTGGTCGGTCGACCTAGTGACCGAAAAACCCAAAACTTAGAAGGATCCCCCATGGACCAAGCCTTAAATTCACCCATCCACTGTGGCCAACTCCCATTGGCTAATTACGCCGATTAGCCCTCCACATAAGCACAATTTTCCAACTCTTTGATTGCCCTGCTGGCCACCATGGCCATGGCTTATTAAACCACCCCCTCCATGGCCAAAGGGAGAGTGCTAACAATTGTTTGGGGAGAGCCTTTCAAAACATCCTAAGTTCAACCCCACCATTTTCAACCATTCAAAACCCTTGCCAAACCCTAATTTTGAGCTCAAAATCCAGGGCTTTTTCTTTGACTCAAAAAAAATCCACAAAAAATCTAATTAAACGACCCAAAAGCTTACTCAGATCAAATGAGGAAGTTCCCCATCAAAATTCCTCTTTTTTGAGCACTCCAAACCACATCTAGACCAAGGTCGCACCACCTTTTGATCAAAATCATACTTATAACCTATACTAGCTCAAACAGACACTTTGAGGAGGTTCATTGGACCACAAGGAAGCTTTCACAAGCACTGAATTGAGGCCTTGCTTCTTGGGCAAATATATAATTAAAAAACTCCAAATTTGCCATCAGTTCCATTAATTGTAAATTGAACCTATATTTCATACGTATGTAACCTTATAGATTAGTTCGCTTTGACTAGATGAAGCTATAGGAATAAATCCCATGTGGTTTACTCGAATATGGACGGTTCTCAATTTAGAATGATTGGCGACAATGAACGGATGTCGTCCATTTGTGCTTGTATTGATCCAACGGCAGAGAAGCAGTTGGACGGGAGAGTGGTTCATAAAGTTCAGGCCGATTCGGCGTTGACGTGGAAGGCATCGTCAAATAGGAGCGCACCACATGGAGTTTCGAAGCTGCTGAGCAACCAATCACTGCAATTTGGATAAGTACAAAAATAAGTATTTTTTATTTTGATTAATTCAGAAACATCAAATTTTCATAACTTTGTGTCGAAAAATCATAAGAATAAAATAAAAATACCTACTTGCTAAATGAAATGAGAGGAATATGATGGACCAAAAATATAAATTACTTGACATTATTTTATTTTTAAATAATTAAATACTTGTCAGCACTATTTTGGTTGGAGGGGAGTTGCCCGTGAGAAGCTGTCGACCGCCATAATTGAAATCCCGTCACCCGCTTCAGAAGGACATTGAAGTTTAGAAAAGTATGAAATCAAACTGACCCCTTATTTTCCATAGTTTAAATGAAGGAGCACTATACCTCAAACCTAGTATCTATTCCGAAGGATGAACACAAGACTTGAGGATGAGGCTCGATCAAATAAACTAAGGAAAGTATGAAGTCCGTCTGGTCTATGAAACCTGTGTATTTGCCAACAAGTTCCCCTATTTAATATAAAAAATTAAATAGGGTTTATATTAAGCTGGGTTCAGACATGCTTCCTATAGGGGAAAGCCCCTATAGTTAATTACATCTTAAATGACCAAAGTCACCTGAGAAGACTCTCGATAAAAATCAAGAAATATTCTCTTCAAGGAGTTTCAAAGGGTAGGACTTTTTAATGAGATCGGACAAAGAGGTATGAAAGGAGATTGGTTCAAATTTGGAACATTTTATTGTAGAATCCAAAGGAGGAAGAACTAGGGGATGTCATGGATTCAGAGGCAAACCTCGGAAACTTCCCAAGCTATCCTAATTTTTGGCTTCAATTTTGAGGAGAAATATTTAGGTGTTTTGTCCTAAAAATTTTATTAGTTAGGGCTTACATTCGTGTGAAACAATCACACAAATAGCCTGGAAGATATGAGGATTTAGGTCGAGTTATGATATCAAATCAAGTGACCTTATGGTTGAAGTTTTTTAAATTTTATGGGGGCGTAATAAAGTTGATTAGAGCGACACCGGTTAAGATCCTATGGTTCCCTCGTTCCGGCACAACTATTTTCTATTAAATTCACTCAGTCCAAATGAATTTACTAAATTCAACTCAATGAGTTCTACACTTTCATTTAGATACTAGGAAGTCTCCTTAGCAATCGTAGATTATCTCCTTCAAGGGATTCCTGATCATTCGATAGAGACGTCTTAATTTAGTTGCAATTGTTGTTTTGTGATGTTTCCGATTAAATTTTGAGTTGTCTTATAATTTGAATGTTATGGCGGTAAATTTTATCTTGACTGATTTTTTTAGTTTTGGTTTTAGTTTTACGGCTATTTTAGCAGTTTTGATTTTCATGCAGGGTGACATTGTTGTTTAACATGCATGTTTTATAAGCATAAAAATACAGTATTGAAAATATGAGAAAAGACGGTAGTGTAAATTGTAAAAGCGTACTTGGCGAGTCTTCTCGTTCCACCACCTGAAAGGAGGCAATTTTTGGAGAGCAAGAAAAGTAAAGTTCTGGTGGTTTTCCTAACCTTATGTCATATTTTGGTGGGTCCTTTTATGTAAAGATGATTTTTTCAAGCAAAACATATTTAGTTTAGTAGATCTTCAAGACATCCAATAGAGCTAGAGAAAGAAACAGGTCCGTGCTACTCTCTCGCTGCCTGGTGGAAAATTCTGAGTTCTTTTAAACTTATTATGTTGCTTAATAAGTCATTCTGTAAATACCTAAATACCCTTAATGCTCAGTGAGCA
>NW_018250866.1:65735-66699 GCF_001263595.1 Phalaenopsis equestris
TGATGTCTCAATTATCCCTAAGAATAGGGTAATTATCACTTGTACATCAATTTAAGAATTATGTGGGTGAAGACTCTTAAAGAGGCAAGTTAGTGTTGTTGGAACATTTAGCCAAATTTTAATCCTAATAGGGCTTAGTGGTGTTTCAAGGATGTTTGATTGTGTTATGTTTATTTCTCTAATCCTTATTTAGTCAATTTTTATTTGGCCTAAGTCACTGCTAAGCCCTTAGGACCTAGGTGAGTGTCTTAATTAGTTTTGAAAAGGCTAAGCTTTAAGTGGTCAAGATTCATGATTTGGATTTTATTTAAATATCAAGGTAGGGGTATTAAATTGATTAATTATTGACTTCAAAATTCATACCCCTAAGTTCAGGATCATTTAATTTTAATAAACTTCCAAATTTTTAATGATTTAGAAATTTATTAACTTATCTTTTTAATGAGGAAAGTGAGATTGGTTTCTACCAATTAACCCCTTATGTTATAAGCATCAAATAAATTGATTAAGATCAGAGGTTACCTATTTCCCTCCTTGACTTAAGCCTAAATGTTAATTAAGGCTAAATTTTCAAAATTACACATTTGCTCCTAAGTCTCTAACACTTCATTATTTGTCAAATTCAATTTAAATGACTTTGAAATTTTTATATTACCGTATTCATGGGTCAATTAAGACATCATAGGAGAAAATGTGATTTTTCACAATTTAATTTATTTTATATAATTATTTTCATACAAAAATAAGTTTTTCAAAGAAAATTCCTAATTTGACCAAGGTAAATTCTAATCCTTGAAATTTTTACTGGAGGTAGACCTAGACTAGAGAAGCCTTTAGACCAAATTTCATGATTTTTTGAATTCTCTGTGATCTATGAGAATTATTTTAAGTTATGGGTTATTTAAT
This sequence comes from Phalaenopsis equestris, assembly GCF_001263595.1. Lineage (NCBI taxonomy): Eukaryota > Viridiplantae > Streptophyta > Magnoliopsida > Asparagales > Orchidaceae > Phalaenopsis > Phalaenopsis equestris. The sequence goes on from NW_018250866.1 coordinate 66,642, forward strand.
AAAAATAAAATATTTTAAATGATGAAAATTAAGTTTTGTATTTTTAAAAAATCTCTCT